>NC_135624.1:9390000-9690000 GCF_053574225.1 Canis aureus | reverse complement strand
TAGTCAGGACAAAGAATGATTTTCATTTGCAAATATTTTTCCTAAATTTTATGAGGAAAATAACCAATGTGAAGAAAATTATAAAAGAGGGATACAAAAAATCCTCCCCAAATCTGACTACTTTTACAGAAATGCTCTTATAATTTCAGGGTATTTCGCTCAAGTATGTTTCCATCCACGTACACTTTTTAAATATAATTATAATTATAATCATAATAATACTAGAAATGAAACTTCATATTCTACTTTTTCATTTGGAATTATAATAATTTCCTCTACATGAGACTTGTTTTAAAAAAAGTAGTCACAGTATCTTACTCTGAAAAAACCTACCCTAAAGAGTTGTCCTTCATTTTAGCTGTCAAAGATACTTTTGGGGGTAGCTTTCAAGATTAGCATCTCTTTGAATGACAAGCTAACATCCCTGAATGATAGTGAGTCACCTCTCAAAAGACCCCACTCTTCATTTCTCATTTTTATACTTATGAAACTGATATTCTTAGTTCTTATCATTGGCCAACATCCTGACGGGTTTCTACCCCTAAGAGACAAGATGTTTCATTCATATATGGGTCCAGGGTGGTTTAGGATATTTTTTTCTCCAATATATGATAGCACGTCTAATCCCTGGAGTAATTAATGATATTATCATGCAGGATTATTTACCAACATTTTCATTAAGGGTATCATAGTGATGCTGATATGAAAACAAATGTATTTTCTCTCATCACATAGCAAACATTCGTAATAACTAAGGACATAAACTAGTTAGTATGATCAGACTCAGACTGAAATAACCCAAGTAAATCACTAACATAACTGTAAAAAGAGCAGACCCGCTAGGAAGAAAGAGAAATGACAGGATGTCTGATACTTGCTGAAGTTACTGTCATTCTGCAATTTGCAAAGACAGCTCTCCTGTAAATAACACAGTCACTAGCGGGGTCACTTGTCTTGACCTTAAGAGCCCCCTAGAAATGACAATATGAATCCAAATGTTGGTTTTCTAAAGCAGCCATTTTCACAATCACTGATTCCTAGAATAGGCATAATAAATTACTCACTCCTCAAACCATCTCTCATTCTCATAGAACATAACTAGAGAAAGCCTCAGATGTTCATGAAACATGTTGGGTTTTCGGCATCGCGTTATCCTGTGGTGCTCTGCAATCAATTACTGTTATACCACCATCATTAATAATTTTCTTAATGAAAATGATTCTGTTGATCTCCGTTGTATTTTAATTATCAGAGTTAAGCATAATTACACTGCAGCTCTGAGCTGGCATGTGGACTCCTTTAGGGCGCAATTTTGTTTTAACACACTGATAATGTAATTTTATATTGTGTCAGTTTGTTTGGTTATTATCCAGTTGTACAATTCCACTGTATTCCTGATAACAGATAATAACCTTAGTACCTCCTATATCCTGAAGTCATTTAAAAAGCAATATTGGAATTCCGCGACTAGCTAACTTAATCGCCTTATGATTTTATAATTCCCGCTGCTAAATATTTGGTTCAGGCACCCACCCTCTTATAAGAATACCATAAAACTAGACCACAGTTATACATTTCTATGAATTACAGAATGGTCAAATAAACACTTAAAATCTGAGCACAATTTTTTTTTCTTTTTAAAATAGCTGCTTCTTTATGTAATATTTGGCCCTTTTAGGTGAAGTTATACATGAACTTGTAGGCTACTTTAAAAATCGGCTGTCACGTTAGACAGGCTGTTGTGTCAAAATTCTACCAACATGCAACAGATTCTCTATTTTAAGGTGGAAAATCATCCAGACTTTGCAAGAGTCCTCACACTACAAGATTTTTGTTTTGAAAAGTTGATCAATTTAGTCAGTGTGCAGAACCTTGCTCATCCAAGTTAGATCCTATTAGAATTTCCGTCATTATTCCAACAGTGCCTAGTATAGGATCTTGTACACAGTAGACAATCAATAAAAGCTTAAATGAATTCATTGCATGGTTACATTTGTGCAAATAAGCAAAATCAGAACTCTGAGGATGGTCACAGAATGATTTTGAGATTGGTCTTCCATGTGACTTTAAATTGCTGTGTACTTAAAAGCAACAGAGATATCAACATAAAGTACTGCTGCCACTGATGTTTCAGTTCCTGAAGCCAACCACAGAATCAAGGAAAAAGAAAACAGAGTTGCTGATAAGCACATATGCAAATTTGTGAAGAAGAACTATAACCTGCAATCTTGGCCCAGTGAAAAGGCATCATCAAAACTCTTGTCAATTATATAATTGGGAACTGAAAGTCAATATGCTCAAGACTGAATCCCATTTTCACCAAGTAGGAGCCAAAGATCCTTGAATTATTTACTTACCTAAACCCTTAGTTTACTCATCGGTAAAATAGGGATAATGCGGCTTATGTCATGAGCCTGTTGTAACAGTGAATATGTAGGTATGGTATTTAAAACTATGCCTGCAGAGAATAAGTGTTTAATAAATCGTGACTGCTATATTAGTATTAATAGTATTATCATTAGGGGATCCCAGGGTGGCTCAGTGGTTTGGCGCCTGCCTTTGGCCCAGGGCACGGTCCTGGAGTCCCGGGATTGAGTCCCGCGTCGGGCTCCCAGCATGGAGCCTGCTTCTCCCTCTGCCTGTGTCTCTGCCTCTCTCTCTATCATAAATAAGTAAATAAATCTTTAAAAAATAGTATTATCATTATCATCTTGATATTAGACATTTTACATAAGGCTTCCATTAAAAATAAAAATATCATGTGTTCAGGGGAAAAACATCCAGTACCATCTTCAGGTACTATAATACAGTTCTCTTCAGAGACTGTGGTGTGGGTTCAAGAGGAACTGAATGAGAGTTATGGAATCCCTGGCTATTAATCTGGTATCAGATGACATGTTTTCTTGCACACTTGCTTGATTCCAATATAAAGCCCTGATTTCATTTCCTCTAAGTTTGTACTGACATGTCTACAAGAGCAAATTGGGTTGAGTACAATATAATTACCAATATAATATTTATAATGATATCATGGTTAAGTTTACAGGTTTCTTCCTCTCAAAAATTCTGTAGCATAGACATTGCTATTTCATTTTTACAACTGAGGAAATCAAGATTTTTAGTATATGTGATTTGTCCAAAGTCACATACCAACAACAGTTTTTTTACAATGATACTGTGTTTCTTTCATGTAAAAAGAAATCCATGGTGAAGGTGGGAATGACAGTTAACTTATAATTTTTCACTCTTTTGATTGACAATGTTTATTCTCTGAATCTTGATACCTAGAGAATGTAGCTACTCTGAAATAACAACTCCATGATAAACCCAATTATTCCTTATTTGAAATAAACTGAATGAACAAACCCACATGCTAAAGGCTTAATTCTGAGTACTCAAAAACAACAACCAAAAAAACCTTGGTATAACCTATTTACTTTTAATATGTGAGAAAGTTCCACCATACTGTGCAAACACTACAAAGTAAAGAACACCGCGGTATAGAGAAGAAAAGTCGATCTCTGATATTCAACAGGCACTGGTGGATTTTAGGAGTTAGTGGACAGGCCTTGCTAATCCTACCTCCCAGCATCCTCCCTTTAACCTCAGCATGGTGCTTTCCAGTCTTTTTCCATTGGAGATAAGTAAATTAGAATTATCTGGAGTCTGTTGAGAATAATGGCAAAAAACAGATGACCCAACAAGTCTGGTCCATCAATGTCTGGATGAGCTAATTACTTTCTAGAATGACAGGGGGTAGTTGAGGCAGGAAAAAAGTACATCAGATTACAATATTAATGCCAAATACTATACTTTTTTACTTTGATAAAACAAGATGATGGCAGCCTGTCACATAGCACTAAGTGATATAATATAATTTTATAATAATTATTTGATGGACACCCTGGAAATGAAAACTATAGTTACATTTAATTTTGCTATTAGCTCACATTTAATAATACTTTGAGAAGTAAGTACGCCTCTTAAATGGGAATAGTTACACATTAAGTGGCCTATCTAACACACCATAAGAAAATGATATCAAAAATTTCACAGGGCATTTTAAAAAACGCTACACATATGCATTTTACATTCTGTTTGTAAATAGGTATTGATGTTCTCAGATAGCCAGGTCCTATAATAATGATTCTGGCATATAATTCGTAGGTAATTTAGGTTCTTAGCCAGAAAACAAAATAAGGAAATGCAATTTTGACATCAGGAATTTGTCATCTCTAGCGAGCACTTCTTAGACCTTAGGAATAATGTGTTATATCTAAGTGGATGAACATTAGCCCAACAAGCAAATATTCCTTTGTATCTGGAGGCAGCACTTTGGTTTCATTTGGGGAACTATTTCTTTTCCATCATATTGGCTTATGTGAGGTTAATTCTATTCTAAGGATATTGGAGTCTGCGAGACAGAGTCATTGTGATTAATTGGATCAAAGATTGGTATGTGATGTGCCCTAATTGAAACCCAGAAAAGCTCTGTTTTCACTGGAATTGCTCTGCTGGTAGAGTAAGTCTGGAGCTTCCCACTACCTGAGGAGAATTTTTCTGAAAATGAAGGAAAGAAGAGGCAGAAACAGAGACAGTCTGGGGACAAAGTTTGAGCACCTAATTTAAGCTGTTCCTGAAGTCCAGAACATCCCTGGACTCTCAGTTCTATGAGTAGATGAATCTCACCTACCCCCCAACACACATGCACACACACACACACACACACACACACACACATTGTTTTTGTTTTTGTTTTTGTTTTGCATAAGCCAATTTCCTTTGGATTTCTATCACTTGAAAACAGCCCCAAATAATAGATAATATACATACTATGAACATGACTCACACATTATGGATGTCCAAGTCAATACTTATTAAATCTAAATCACCAAAACCTTCCAACTACAAAACTCTTGCTTTGAAGAACCCTATCATACCTGTAAGCCTATGAAGACAGCAAACTCAGAGCCCGTGAGGCCTTGATAGGAGTGCTTCTTTGGGTCATATTCTCCATGACTCAAATGATCTCTAGTATAATCACAGCATATTAAGGTAGTCATAGAACTTTGAGACATAGTTTAGGTGAGCTATCCCTGCTCTTCAAAGACAATCTGAACAGTAGGAATTAGTACCAGGCCTCTGAAGCCAATCTAGGAGATCTGAATAGAGTTTATAGAGAGTTTGTCCCATTGTGTTACTCAGAACACTAATTCCAGTGGATGTCCGTTTGAAAGGAAAAAAAAAAAAATATATATATATATATATGACTCATATGGTCAAATGAGTTAAATGCGTGTTTTGTTTTGTTTTATTTTACTATAGTACTTCTTAGAGCATTATGCCATTAGACATCGTGAGTTTTCAAGAGGGGTCATGATAGGCAACATTAGGTCATAGGGCTCTTTCTTTAATGAACTTGGGATTCCGGATAAAGCATTAGAAGAGTGCCATATCATAATATATATATACACTGTGATTTGCAGGCTTAAATACCTGTGTGATTTGAAATAATTTATTAATCATGAAATAATGGCAGGGGGAAATCAGAATCACACAATGCAAGGATATAGGGCTTGGGATGATCAAGACCCAGATTCCAATTTGGCTCCATTGTTAGCTCTCCATGACCAAGAACAGCCCAACTACCTTTCTAAGTCACAATGCCAAACCATGTAAAATAAAAAACACACCACCTATGTTATCAAGCTGTTTGAAAGCCGAATATGGGGAGAAACTATTCTAATATTTATTACTCAGACAAATTCATGTTTGGACCCTACTCCAGTCGCTTACTTAGCTATATGACCATGGCAAATTACTTAGTGCACCCAATTCTCATTTCACCTTTTATAAAAATGTAATAGTATATTAATTGCCTCACTGCAGGTATTAAATGAAGATAAAGTGAAATAATGCCTATATAGTAGTTGTTGCAGTCCCTGCTGTTTGAACTGCAATACCAATAGTTCTTAATTTGAACAATATCAGATTACTCTTTGTAGGCTAAGAACCATTAAATAGCCATAATTCATATGGTTCATCATTTGAGTATGTGAAATGCCTATTAAGGTTTCTGGCAACCACTCAACCTATGTTTATCTGGTCAGCCAATCAATATTTATTTAGTGTTTTTTTTGTACAGGAAGCATAGCTGACCAAGGATATTCCCATCCTTGTGACTAAGACATAGTTCTTACCCTTAGTTATTACAGAGTAAATCAGAAAGGCAGGCAGTAATAGCTAACTATTTACTTTTTCCTTTTGCTAAAAGTTAATAACTAACTTTTTACTTTTTTCTTTTTTTAAAATATTTTATTTATTTATTTATTTATTTATTTATTTATTTATTTATTTATGAGAGACACACACAGAGAGAGAGAGGCAGAGACACAGACACAGGCTCCCATGCGGGGAGCCTGATGTGGGACTTGATCCCGGGACCCCAGGATCACGCCCTGGGCTGAAGGCGGCACTAAACCGCTGAGCCATCCAGGGATCCTTTTTACCTTTTTCTAACTTTTAAATTTTTTACTCTTTTCTTGAATTTATATAATAATGATCATAAACAAGGTGATAAAGAACAATGAGAAAAATGCATATGATCTGGTATGGAAGTACTATTCAGCAATGCTCAGTAACGGTGGCTACTAGTATCCTTGTACAAGGCTAGCATGTAGTTGGCCTCAATGCATGTTTTACAACTTAATTAATTAGTAACCTTCTATAAATTGCCCAAGTTGTTTATTGTCAAAAGACTTAACATATAGCCAAACAAAATACACATAAACATGGTCAAGTTAAAGTACTCCACTGAACATAGAATTGCAATCTTGCCATATTTCTTTCCGTATGTAACACTATAACAATCATTGCTCCCAAAAGAATGGGGGACTTAAAAATGCAATGGATTTGGATTATGACAAGAGAACAGCTTTTCTTTTGGTTCCTCCATATTATTTTGCCATCATGGAGATAAGACATTATATATCAAAAATTTATTCCTAGTAATTAATCCTACATTCCAAGGCGTCTTTTGTATTTTTGCATTCTGCATGTAGGCACTGGTAAACTGGTTCACTATACCATTTCCTACCACTGTGATAGATCATACTGACATATCCTGGGAAAATCTCACCTCCCTTCTAGTTAAAAGCTCCCACCAGCATATCACAGGTATTTCAGGTTAGAAAATGAGTGGGTTTGGGACCAGCAATTATGGAAGGAAAAGGAATATAATCAGATCCTGGTGTGCAGATTGTTTTTTTAGCTTGCAAATTCCCTCTTTCCGGTGTTTCAACTTTCAAAGGCTTATGGTAGTTTAAAGGCAATCCTCTTATAAGTGTACAAATTGTAATGATTATAAGAACAAGTTGTAATTGTTTCTAGCAAGTTTTTAAGAGTCTTTGATGTTATGATTAGTGTTTTATATGTTAATATATTGATAGGGGTGCTTATTTGCTTGTTCCCTTGTATGCTTCTATGGTTTCTAGGTTCAGCGTGCAAATACATCTTTGATCTCAGTAAGTCTGTTTGGTTAAAAAAGAAAGCTAAAAGAAATTAAACATGAGAAGCCCAAGGTTTTGCAATATTTACGAAGAAGCACGATTAGGGATTTTGCTCTAAGAGTACAGAGCTGAGCCCCTTAACTTGAATATGGAGAAAAGTGCCCCACGCCACACCACACACCAAGAGGGGCTTATGTCTATATGACGGGTCTAGGTTGATGTCACACTGAGCAAATCAAAGACAAAGCTCTGCAAGCCATCGGCTTCCTCTTTGCCTGTTTGCCTCCTGCCCTTCAGAAATCACCACGGGGAAGAATTCTCAGTCTTTGCTATGGTTTCATTTTCAGCTATCCTCATCACAAGTGATTTCAAGAAAGCTGCTGGAATGCAGTGCCTCCTGGAGCATGCACCTTGACACGAATTGCTAAACTTCAAGAGGAATTTACTTTCTGTAGATAATGTCTAAGAGAGAGGAACGTGGGATCTCATCAAACTGACCACCAAAAAGCTAACAGCAAGGAAGGTACCCGTCGCGCCACTCAAATACAGGGTTAGGCAAATGTGTGCAGTGCTAAGTCATTAAGGGTCTAACACTTTCTCTCATATATTGTGCAGAAAAAGCCCAGTAGGCTTTGCTGGAGACACAGGTAAGAGAGATTCTTGAGGGAAAAAGGAAGAGAGAGGGTCACATTTCACTTTGCATTCCCATTCCTGCTCACTTGGTGCTCCTGCAATGATCAGGTTCCAAGACTTGCAAAGAGAGGGAAATGATCTTGCATTTACCTTTGCTGTACACAATGCAGTTGTTTTTGTTGTCTTCCACTCCTTGCCAAGTCACATCCAGTAGCCACTTGGGACCAGCAGTCAGCACCATTGGGACCTGAGCCTTTGTCTTCTGTAGAAAGAATGATAACAAACAGATGCCATTTGCTTTCGTTGATTAAAAACTTGAATAATAACTGTACTAATCATTTTATTTTTACAAACAACTAAATCTCCCAAACCATAATCAAGTCCTTATTCCCCTGTCTCATAATATCTTTTTAAGACGACAGAAGCTGTAAGGCTTTACTGCTTTCACTAATCTGAATGGTAGAATTATTATCAAGGATTTTTTTTTTTTCCTAAATGATACTGGATCAGATCTCCAAGATTAGACACATCTCTTGTGGCTCTGAATTATAAAGAGAATGCAGATGACTTTCATTGCAAAGAGCAGAGTGTTTAGAAGTGAACTTTAGACACATTGTACTTTACTATCAACAGGATCTCACTATTTCCTGAAACAGACAGGAAAGAATTTAAAGAATCAGGATCCATTTCAAAGCTC
The DNA here is from genome assembly GCF_053574225.1 of Canis aureus. Classification (NCBI taxonomy): domain Eukaryota; kingdom Metazoa; phylum Chordata; class Mammalia; order Carnivora; family Canidae; genus Canis; species Canis aureus. Next base: position 9,681,162 of record NC_135624.1, on the reverse strand, counting down.
TATCCTGAGCAACATTTATATTAGAGGTAAGAAATTATTTCAAATGAATAATGAAATCTCCCCAACCTCCTTTGCTAAGTATGGATATGTAGTCCGACTGTAACTGAAATAATAATAATGCTAATGATTCACCATACATTGTCTCCAGAAAGACTATAAAAGAGGAATCGTGAATAAATTCAGTTGCAGAGCAACTAAAGCATGACATCCCTCGCTCTGAGAAGCACAGAAGCAGGGAGACACGCACCCTAGTTCTAACAAAATATTTCCAGTTGCACATTTTAAATATAAAGCTAAAAAGTTCATCATGTTAAGCTGTTGGACATCCAAATTATTTGTCCTTAATTACGTTAAACATGGCAGGAAATAAACTGGGGAGGAAGCAAGTGAGCTTTAGCAAGAAACAGCAGTTTCTCGATGAGTCACAGTGAACTGGCATTCAGACTTTTATCATCCACCAGACCATGTCTGTATATCAAATATCACAAAGCCACAACACAGAGTACAATGGAAGGGTCTCAAAGTAATTTTTGAACTGAATCTTCACCTAGATATGATCCTGCAAAAGAGGTCTACGCTCATTCTGGGACTTTGCCGAAAAATTCTCAAATTGGCATTAATAAGTATTCACTTGAGAAGTTCCATGTAATCTGGTCATTTCAAATCCCTCAGGAATCTGGAAAACCCATTTCACCCGCTGAATGACAACAATGATAGTGCCTGAGACACGGATCTATTGTTAGCTGCAAACCCATATTGACAGCTAGGCATAAGATTAATGTTAACCCATTTCTTGAAGTATCAATTATATTTATAAGAGATAAAACTACCATAAAATATACTGTGTAATGAGAAAAAATCAACCATAATGGATGAATTAAAAAAAAGAAGTCTGAAAAAGTATTTCAAGTATTAAAAGAGATGGTAAACCAGATCAATTGTGAGAAATACTAGCATACTAATATTTCATATTCATACTTTGATTCATTTTAAATTCCTAATTTTTCAACTACATATCTTAATATTTGGCAAACAGTTATCTGGTGTTTTACACATTCAGAGAAACTTCTCTAGCAACAAACTATAGTAATTATCCCTAAGAGCATAGTCTTTAAGGATGGTTATGTGAAAGCCCTACAGGAAAGAAGTAATTTTATATAATATCATTTTTTAACAATACAGGCAGAAATGTTAACAAGTTATCTTTATGGTTATTAGTCTGAGTGACCATTTTTATTTATTTCCATTTGAAAACAGGATTGAGGACAAGCAGGCGTCTTCAATCTGAAATGATAATAACCCATATCCAATTAAATATTATCTTAATTATGCATATGTCAGCTTCTTTCACTACCAGAGAAACAGGTAAATTCACAGATCAGGGTCAGCAGGTCTCCAAGCAGTAAGCAGAACAAGGCATAGGAGAGAGAGTCCACCATTTCAAGAAACCTATATGTAGGAGATTTCGTGGTCTTATTCGTAACATCTGCTTTCTTCTGGTTTTAAAGAACATATTTCAACAAGCACCTCCCCCCCATTTCTTCTCTACTCTTATTTCATGGGAAAGACATGTCTTTTATTTAATCTCTATGCTCGGTAGTTCTTAAAGCCACATAGTTTTCTACACAACCAGTTTTTACAATTTTCTACAGATAATATGAAAAATAGACATTGATTACTTAAATTCTTTAGGGATTTTTTTAGTGTATAGCAAATCAACTGATTTGCTGATACTGTCATCTTCCATTCATTTATGAGAAACATTTATACAAACCACCTCCATCCTGGTCCTGTGTTTGGTGCTAGGAATATGAGGACATCTTTTTTGGTGAAAGATATAGATACATAAGAAAAAGTTTAATATAATGCAAAAAGTAGCATGGTAAGGAGTGTAAAGTCACATGCAAATTGTTTTGGGATTAATAGAGGGCAAGATAGAAACTTCTGCTGTGTGGATTCTGGGAAGATATTATAGAGGAAATAGCAGTGGAAGAAAAATAACAGCAATGTGTTTGGAAGGGCAGGTTAGAAGTACTTTTTTGAAGGATCTTTCCTATCAGGCTAAACCTTTTACGCTTATATTTCTAAGCAAAGGAAACCAGTAAAGATAGTTTAACCAGGAAGAATAAGGGTACTACTACTTATGCTACTTGTGCAAGTATTTTTTTTAGATACTTCCTTACTTATTTAGTCTTCAAGTCCATTCTCAGATTTTAAAAAACCCTCTGAAAGTCAGATAAATAATTTCTTTTACGTCAGATAGCTGGTAGAAGGATGACCCCATTTCTATCTCTCTAGCTCTGTTTCCAGACACTACCACTCCTGGGGTGATCAACCATCTGGGTTTTCCTGGGACTGAAGGGTTTCCCAGGATACTAGATTTTCTGCACTTAAACTGGAAATTTCTAGGCAAACAGGGATAACTTGTTCACCTCCACGCTACTACTATGGTTAAAACAATATTGGTGGTTTACATCTATTGAGCACTAAGTGTTGGGTGTTGTACTTCCCGTCAATTATTTTTGATTTTTAAACTCTAGGACTTAGGTATTAACATTTCTCCATTTAGTACATAAATTAAGATCTGAAGGAATTAATTTTATGATACAAATAAAAATAATTTAGTATCTTTCCTTAATAGTAAGTTAGGTATCATACCTTTTAAAACTTTAAACCTTTATTACACTTGGGCATAGGTAGAATCTGACTTATTAAAAATGGAATTGAAGGAAAAACAATTTATTTTACTCTAAACCAATAAAGCAAAAGCAAAAATGTAGTGAAGACTTGCTGAAAGCTATACCCAAGCTGTAAAGTAAATAATAAGTAGATAAAAAATCTCAAGGGACCAGTTATTACAGTTTTGAGGAGGTAAGTCAATTTCTTTCTGAAGAAGTCAACTTTTGTAGAGATTGACTGACTTCAAAGAAGATTACCAAGTGTGAGAAGGAAGGAGTTATCCAGGATTATATGAAATCTACACTCCAGCAAAATCCATGAATAGAAAATAACAATAATATCCACATTGATCATTAGGTTCACTTTCCCATGTCTCTATCATAAGGACTCATACAAGTCTAGAATGTTAAGAGCTGGAAGCAACTTTAAAGTTCAGAGTTTAATTCCCTAATTTCACAAATAAAGAAAGGCCAAGATGTTTATTAGCATCCTATGGAGGATACAGTTGGCACAATATATTGGGAAAGAGAGTGGATATAAAAGTTGTGATAGAAAAACAACAACTTCCTAACAATGTCCATGCCATAATTTCCTGGAACCTCTGAATATGTTACCTTACTTGGGAAAAGGAATTTTAAAGATGTGATTAAGGCTTAGGTGCATGAAATGGTGAGAGTATCCTAGACTATCTGGAAAGACCCCATCTAAACACATGAGTTTTTACATATAGAAGAGAAATGCAAAACAGTAGATCACAGGGATTCCATATGAAAAGGATTCCACGCCTTTGCCTTTGAAGATAGCTTACTGTTTGTTACAAACTAAGGAACACTTGGTGTCTGGAGACTGGGATAACTCCTACTTTCAGGAAGCAAGGAAACAGGGATCTCAGTTCAGCAACCTCAAGGAACTGAAAATTCTGCTACTTGAAGGGTGGGAAAGGTATTCTTTTCTAGAACCTCCAGAAAGGAAACCATCCTGCTGACACCCTAATTTTAGTCTAGTGAGAATGATACTAGGCTTCCGAGCTACAGAACTGACAATATATTCGTGTTGTTTTAAGCCACTGAATTTGTGGTAATTTGTTTAAGCAGCAATAGAAAACCAATATGAAAGGCATTCAGATTTACTGACTCACAATTAAAAAAAAAAAAGACTTATCAAATGTACTCAAAAGCATGAAAGTGCTACTTCTTAGTTGGAATAAACATCAAATCTACGTTGCCGTTCCACAATCATTGGATATGCTTAACGTTCTTGTCTTCAAGTACAAGAAAATACACAGTGGTAACTATGATAATTTCCACGTCTACAATTAAGTATTTAAAACATTTCATGATTCACCATTACAGTTGGGGTGGAATAAAAGAACATTACTATTCTTGGGAGTCAGATGGCCTCGGTTTGAATCCTACTACATGCTATGGGAAGGCTCTATGACTGGAAAACCACCCAAATTTGAATGTCCTGAATTTCAGCATGCACATCTGCCAAATAATTTCTATCTCAAAGAAAGTTGTAGAAAACAACCACACAGTGTTTAGTGCACTGTAAATGCACATCAAACTTTTCCTGAAGAGCTACATGAATAAGTAAATTAAAAATGTACCAAAAAAGAAAAAAAAAGGATTTAGTGAATCCTGTTTCTCAGGTGTTGGTCATGTTTGTAGTTATTAGCATAAAAGTCAAGACAGAAACTCTTTAAGTATCCAATTTAAACATGGTGGTAGTCACTAGTGCCACTATCAGTTGTTTCTAACTCTCCACTTTCCAGATCTCTTTTTTTAAAGATTTTATTTATTTATTCATGACACACACACACACACACACACAGAGACAGGCAGAGGGAGAAGCAGGCTCCATGCAGGGAGCCTGATGTGGGACTCGATCACTGGACTCGATCCCGGGACTCCAGATTCATGCCCTGGGCTGAAGGCAGGCGCTCAACCGCTGAGCCATCCAGGGATCTCCTCCAGATCTCTTCTCCTCCAGATCTCTTTTAATGTTAGGTATGAACATATGACTTCCTCGGACCAATAAAATTGAATGAGGAATGACCTGTGTCACTGCCACAGAGAAGCTGTAAGAGCCAACAGACTCACCATCACACCTTGCTTTTGCTGAAGTGATCATGGAAGTGTGTGAAGAGGAAGCCCTGGGAATCACAATGGCCATGTAAGTGTGATAAGGAAATAAAACTTCTTTATGTTAAAAGCTGCTGTGATATTAGAATTGCTTGCAACCTCAGCAAAATTAGCTTATCCTCACTTATGCAAAGGTTTTCGTCATTTTTTTTTCCTGTATTCAATAACCCATAAGTTTTTACAGGTTAAAGTTTACACTTCATAGCTAGACAGTCTCTTTCAGTAATAAATCAATTGAAAGTACATAACAGGAGCCCTGAGTTTCAGTTAAACTGGAATGTTTTACAAAGAAAAAAGAAATAGTGTGCACTTTTGAGGCTCACATTGTAAGTTAGAAAAATGTGCACTCCTGGACACTGTTTGAACCCAGAGTTTCATGCTTCGACAGCCTACAACTAGACAAACTTGACAAGGACAAAATGGGTCAAAAGTGTCATTTCTTAGGAATAATTAGAATCATCTAATGTGGATAAAAGAGGTCAAACTGGCATCCACTTCTCACTAACCTTTGGAGTTACTGGACCGACAAAGGAGGTAGCCTTCAATAAATGTTTATACTCAAGCCAAAAGGTTAATGGAGATAAAAGTAGACAGCCCAAAGGTAAAGCTCAGAGGATAATTCTAACCCAAGAAACTGGTGACATAATGCTGTCTTAGGGATTCCAAATTTTGCTGGAATATTTGTTGAAGATTTCCAAAATGAGGCTTAGGAAGAGCCAGAAGTCTTAGGAAAATCTGACCTATAAGAAGAGCTGGACTTTACAGCGTTTTAAAAGAGCTAGAAATGTCACTTGATGAAAAAATTGGCCTCCATTGACTTTAGTTGAGGAAATATAACAAAATCTCATTATAGAATCTCAAGCCAATCCCATGAGATGTAGTTTGATGGTGATAAAAATGCTCTCAGTATGCTGATTCCTTAACTGGGCAATAGGTGAAGAGGGCTGCAACCTATTTGGCAAAATTCATAGCTGTTTTAACAATTCATCGCTGTTTCTATTCTCTCAGCTATAAAAACATATTTGATAGTAGGCATAGAAAATTTTCCAAATTACTGTAGACATTAGATTTACAGAGTTAGAACCAGAAAAGTGGCCAATCTCCCCCAACTGAATTATTGTCTACAACCAAATGAAAAAATGGTACTGTATGTGATTTGACCTTGTACTTTACTACACAGTAAAAGTTTCAGTTAATATATCCAAGCAGTTCTCCACACTGGAATTAAATTCAAACACAATTCAACACTCATGAAAACACTGTATCACTCTCCCTTTAACTGTGTGAAGTCTCTAGTGACAGTGAGCTTAAATCTAAAAATTCCCTTCAGTGACAGCCTATCCTATGGGGGCATCATAACTTAAAATCCTGGACTACCAAGAGTGGGGAGAAATGTCAAGTAATGTAACTCAAGGCCCTACACAATAGTGTGTTCAGCAATGCTGTGTATGGCATATAGTCTCAACATTACTGATTTGACTGGAACTACAAAACTTTTAGTACGGGAGTGCCTGCTGACTCAGTTGGGGACACATGTGACTCTTAATCATAGGATTGTGAGTTTGAGCCCCACATTGGGTGGAACGTTTACTTAAAAAATAAATAAAATCTTTGAAAAAAAATAAAACATTCAATATGATTTCCACCTAATAAAACTGTTTTTAGTAAACATCCTTTAAAAAATTAATATAGGACATCATGTGAAATGTTTGAGCTTGATGTTAGTGAGGCCAAGAATTTCTTTTCTTCCAAAAAAACAGAAGCACTTTAAACTACAGAAACAGAATAACTCTATTCTATGTGGTCCTTTAGGGTCAACATTATCTGTGTGATGATATACAAACAGGTTCTCAGCAATAACACCTAAATATTCTCTATGACTAACGAATGCCAGACATCATTCAGACATGAGTGGGTGTATCATGTGTTTCCATTAAAGTCATGTGCTTACATTAAAAGAAAAAAAAAAAGAATAAAATGGCCACTGAACTACATTGGATGTTCCTTGCGTGAGAGTTGCTATCTTCCCTTTGTTTATTGTGTCTAAAAATGAGAGACACACAGAGAGAGTGACAGAGACTGAGAGAAAGAGATGTACAAACAGATTTAAAGAAATAACTTTAAGGGTGCCTGGCTGGCTCAGTTGGAAGGGCATGAAACTCTTGACCTTGGGGTAGTGAGTTTGAGCCCCATGCTTGGTGTACAGATTACTTAAATGAATAAATAAACTTTAAAATTTTTTAAATGAAGAAGTAACTTCAGGAACTTCCAAACTCATACTAAGTATTTTGCCTACAGTAATTGTTTGAGAAACAACAAAACTCAACTTAGTAAAGGTTATCAAATTTCCATTGCTTGAAAATATTGATGTGCTAGACACATTTTCAAATTCAAGTTCAAATAAATTAAGGGTGCTCTTAAATTAGAAAATATGTAAGAAGTCTAAATTGGAAAGGCATCAGTAGTGGGCTCTAACAAGGACCACTACATCATACCATTAGCCACAGAACAGATTTATGAATGAAAATCCCAGGAAGGTTTCATTAGAGTAGCGTTTCTCTTGAGCACAGTTCTACAAAATATCCCTTAAGGAGAGCATGAAAGTGAAATCCCAGTGAGCTTCTGCTAACAAGCATCTTTAAGATCACTGTGGTATGTGGGATCTCAAACACGATAAGAGACTTTTCAAAAACAAAATGAGTGTGAAATAAAATGATAGAATTCTTGGCTACTATATCCATACTCCTTATGTCAAAGACAGTTTTATCTCTATGAACCAAAAATTTAAATTATCTTTATCTCTGAGGTATATTTGCTTTTAGTTCTCAAAATTATGGAAACCCATTATCACAACATGAGTCACTGCTTAAATACAGGAATTTCGGCATAAGAAATAATGATCTTTTAAGAAAGTGAACACAAATAGTTCCATATATCCAGGTCATTAAAATAATCTCTTTATTTCCAAAAAGACAAGATTACTACATGATAGAAGAAAATATAAAATTATTAATCAAGAATACTCACATTAAAGATACAGATACTTCATTTATCAAATGGGAAGAATCTCTAAATGAATAATAAACATCTAAGTCATCCAGATATTTATTATACTTTCATTTTCAAAAAAAAAAGAAGAATAGATTCATTTCTCTTTCCCTTTTGCCAACTCACTCCCACAGTCTCATCTGTTCTCCACATATATTTGGCTCCAAAGAGGAACTACTCCCTCCAAGCTGGCAACCATTAACTTCAACCTTTTATTTTATACAGTTCTGAAAGTCACAGAGTGTTTAAGGAGTGTTGTTTTGCTCCTGGCAGAATTTCTGGGCTTGCACCTTGTGCAATGTGCAAAAGAGTGTCAGCACCGAAGCCCCGGGGAGGAAAAAGTAAATTGCTCTTGAGTATCCCTCCTCATCGAAACCTGTGGCGGGGTTCAGGGACTCGGAAAGCCATGATCCCAGCTGTGTGACCCAGGGCCAATCATTTAACCTCTCAGGGTCTCATCTTTCTCCTTTGTAAGACGATCTCCAATGCCCTTATTACAACTTAACAATAAGATCATAAGGCTTTCTACTATAGAATCTTTGTCAAGTCTAAACACAAATCTTGAGTGTAAAGAAGATATATATGAAAATTCAACACACTGGGCTTACACTTGGTTAAGGAAATGCTACTATTTTTTTCTTTTTATTGTTGAAGCAGTAAATACAGCCATCTAATTTACTTTGCCTTGATATATTAATACAGGGAAAATGGTGGGGTCAAAGAAAGTGTGTGATCAAAATAAAAATGTTAGTATGAAGAATTACACAGAGCATGTAACAGATATATATACACACATACCACTATCGATGACCTATTTACACATAAAAAATAGTGGTCAATTCTATTCAGCAGTCTCTTTTTAAGATTTACCCCTAAGGCATTCTGTGGAAGAAAGAAAAAGCTCTATCCTACAAAAAGTCATCCTCAGATACTGAGATACATCTGTCCCTCATGAATTAATCCACTGCAATATGTAATGAACTTTTGGACTCCTTTTGGACTGTCTCCTTGTTACCATTTTAGCCAATCTTAATATCAGCCCTTTCCCTCCAAAGAAAAAGGGCAATCCTGATATTAACAGTATAGTAAATTTTTAAAAAATATTTTATTTGTTTATTCATGAGAGCCACAGAGAGAGAGGCAGAGACATAGGCAGAGGGAGAAGCAGGCTGCCTGCAGGGAACCTAATGTAGGATTCGATCCCATCACGACCTGATTCAAAGGCAGAAGCTCAACCGCTGAGCCACCCAGTTGCCCTTATAGTAAATTTTAAAACCAAATGCAAAGAGGTTTTTTTTTTCTTTTTTTTTTTTTTAAGATTTTATTTATTTATTCATGAGAGACAGAGAGAGAGAGAGAGAGGCAGAGACACAGGCAGAGGGAGAAGCAGGCTCCATGCAGGGAGCCCGACGTGGGATTTGAGCCCGGGTCTCCAGGATCCTGCCCTGGGCAGAAGGCACTAAACCGCTGAGCCACTGGGGCTGCCCTTTTTTTTTTTCTCCTTTTAATTACACTTTGTTTTCATGATGTGTGTATCTTCATTTTTGTCTATAACCATAAATTATTCAGAACTCCCCTATATCTTGAACTTAAAATAACCTGATATTTGAAATTGATGGTATGAGCCTATGACAAAACCACAAGAATAGGAAAGTGAAAGGGGTCTCCTCCAAAGAGATAAAAGAAAAAACGATGGCATTGTTAAATAATATAGTAGTAGGTGCTGTGATAAATATAGCACCTTTAGGGAAAGCAGATTTTTATGAGACAAGTTATTGAAAGTTGGGTGCAAAAGCTTAAAAGCTTGGCAGTCTAGCTGGCAGAAGTGTGAAGGTGCTAAAGAGTAGTGGAACAAAGTTTATCTAATCTGTGAGACATTTTAATAGCAAGAATATTGCAAACACTTAAATTAAGTATCTAAAGTAAGACTCTGACCATAAGAGTAGTTTTCAGTATTTTTCTCCAAATCAACAGATGCAGAAAGACTACTAATTCTGTACTTCCCAGGAATAAAGGTCAAGTGCCCAGTCACTGGGTGGGGCCTTCTCTTTTGGAGGCAGGCTGCCTTGTTTTCCGTGGAGAAAAACAAGCAAGAGGGGATGCTGACCAATGAAACAGGTTCACCTTTACATGCTCCCAATCCAGGGGAAATCTTTGGTCAATATACCTGTGCGTGTGGGGCCACTAAAGGGAACATGCTATGATATCAGAACCAAATGAGATAAACCTTTACTAATACTACCCCTGCACAAGCTTCTCAACGCATGTTCTTTACAAAAGGAATGGAAATATGAATAAAAGCATCAACATGTATGCTAGAAAGACTATTTCCTTAAAGATTTATTTATTTATTTGAGAGAGAAAGATCACATGAGTGGGGGTTGGGGCATAGGGAGAGGGAGAGAATCCTCAAGCAGACTCCCTGCTGAGCAGGGAGCACAGCTCGATCCCAGGACTCCGAGATCATGCCCTGAGCTGAAACCAAGAGTTGGATGCTTAACCGACTGAACCACCCAGGCACCCCTAGAAAGAATATTTAAATAATGTTAACATGACAAACTAACACATCTATAAAAACTTAATGGCTGAACTCAAATACCAGGGGTTAAATTCTGCATTTAGCTGCATATGCATGATATTCAAGGTTGGACCAAGATTGTCCAGATATAGTTTTTGCCACATAAAAAATGTAACTTTATGTATAAACATTCTAATTAGTAATGACTGAGCAGCATTATATATATATATAATGGATCTATTTTTAAATTTTTTTAAATTTATTTATGATAGTCACACAGAGAGAGAGAGAGAGAGAGAGAGAGAGGCAGAGACACAGGCAGAGGGAGAAACAGGCTCCATGCACCGGGAGCCCGACGTGGGATTTGATCCCGGGTCTCCAGGATCACGCCCTGGGTCAAAGGCAGGCGCTAAACCGCTGCGCCACCCAGGGATCCCAGCAGCATTATTTTTTGATATCTCTATGCCATTTCTATTTTGAGAGACTTATTTAGGTTATTCTGCTTTGACAGTAATCACTTTATACTTTACTAGAAATTAGGTATATTTATTATTCATTCAATAAACATTTATTAAATACTACATATAAAACTCTTAAAACAGAATGATGAAAGATGAGTTACACTTCCCCTAGATGCTCACAATGTATTGATAGTAAAAATGCCTAAGTGACATGCATATAGATTATTTAAATCAATATTTATAATCAAGCTCATGATATTTCAAGTATATGACGATGCATTTGGAAATCTCAATGCATATTTGATGGTCCATGACCAAATGACAGTGTAGCAATAAATGAGAAGTAGGTAATAGACTCATCTTAAAGGATTTTCACAATTTAGGATCATACCTTAATTCTGAAGTTAAAAATACTGAGGCTTTCCCTAATATACATTGAAAGTCTATTAAAAATGTAGCTTATATTTTTAATAGTTATATCTAAAACCCAGTTATGAATCTTTAATATTTATAGATTGGTTTAAGCCATGCACTTCTATCAACATCATTTTACACATATATCCACTTAATTGTTATTGTTACTTTATTTAGTAAAGTAACTAAATAAATATATTGAAAAATATTTCAAAAATTGAAGTATTTTGTGAAATATAGCCAAGATGAATTATGTATATACTATCTTAAGTGTGTACTCACTGTCACACATAATATGCTTTATTAATAGTCAAATTTTAAAACTTGTACTTTGGTGCCAAGCTGATTGAGCCTGTACCATCATCTCTTTCCAGTAGCTGTATGACCTAGGGCAAGTTACTAAACTACTCTGCTTCTTCATCTCTAAAATAAATATAATACAAGTATTTAAGTCATAGGATTATTTTGAGGATTAAATGATTTAATGTATGTAATGAGTTTAAAGCAGTAACAGGCATGTTATTCTATGCAAGTGTTTGGCTTATGCTTCTCATACTCCTAAAGAAATTTGTTTCCATCGAAACGCAGAATTTCCAGTAAAACAAGAATTTTGCCTGGGTGGCAAAGTGACACATTTCCCTAATACATGATTTCTAACATTTCATTAAGCATTAACTATGTGCTAAAATTCTAGGTGCTGCATTACTTTCTGAATTAATTTTCACAACTCTATGGTTATGTCCATTTTGTATGGGTAAAAACTGAGACTTTAAAATATTAAACAACTTGTCCAAATTCACATTGTTGGAAACTGACCTAACCAGGAACTGTTCCTATTTTTCTGTTAGCAAATCTATAAGAAACTAAATTCTTTCCATGGTGTTAAAGTAAAAAGAATCTTCTTAGGAATTGTGTTAAATATCAATTCTTCATGTCCATGGAAACTAGCCTAAATGATCTTCCATGAGTCAGTGGTTAGCAGTTTCTGTTTTACATTATGCATGATTCCTAGCTGCACTTTGTATAAGCTAATTGCATGGTGCCTCATTAATAACCTTCAGGGTTTTCTGAGCTGTGAAATTTATAGGTTTATAGTGAATTATTTCTCACATTTGCACAGTTTTGAGTCTTAAAAGTCTAGCTGAGACACTAAATACCAATACCAGGCATCAAGTGGGTATCAGAGGAACAGAACTGAACATAGTCTAGTTAGTAATATTAAAAATATTTAAAAATAGGCAATAATTTTAATATTTTTATTTTTATGACTAGTTATTTTTATACTTATAGAAATGTTTATAGCTTAACAATTGATTAAAAAAAAAGCCTATATAAACATCTCTTATCATAAGCAGAATTCATAATGAGATCCGAAGTGTTCTTAGGCTAAAATTCACTCAATTTAGCAGTGATCACACAGAAACAAAAGAATAATGGATTCTCTTGGTGCCCAACTAGTTAACAGAACAGAGCCTCCACAGTATTTCACAGTGAGGCATCACTATGCACTCTGGGGTGCAAGGCAGTCTAGTCAGGGCTTCATGCCTGACTGGTCAATTCCACTCTTCAGAACTTCTAGATGCAACCACTTAAGGAATTTCAACTACATTATATAGCCTTGGCTCCCTGATAGGGGCAGAGTGCGGGGTGGAGAGGGAAGTCTCCATTTAAAGAAATATCTCCATTTGGGTTTAGTTAGCATGCTCCCCAACTTAAGGCAGATTGAACCAAAACATATTTAGAGCAGTTTCACCTGCCAACAGGAGTTCAAAGTCAAACTGGTGATTTAAAAAGGAGCCTCAGTAAAAACAATTGGGTTGAAATAGAGCAGAGGTGGAAAAAAAGGTTGTTCTTTTGATTCAATAGGTCTGAAACCAAATTCAGTTGTAATTCAAATATTGTTTATGACACCTAATATTTTTCTTCAATGTGATAAGAACGATGAGGAAAAGAAGCAGGAACCTCAGTTTCATATACTACAGACTTAACAGACAGGCAGTTAACACAGTGGCTAGAATCATGGGTTCTAGCATCAGATTGTTTAAGTTTATATCCAACCTTTGCTATTCATCTATGGTGTGATCTTGGTCAGTAAACTCTACTTCTCTGTTCATCAGTTCCCTCATCTGTAAAATGAGAATAATAATACCACATGGGGTTGATGTGATGGGAGATAAATTAAAACTTAATCATTCACACTGGGATCCCTGGGTGGCTCAGTGGTTTAGCACCTGCCTTCAGCACAGGGCCTGATCCTGGAGTCCCAGGATTGAGTCCCACACTGGGAGCCTGCTTCTCCCTCTGACTGTGTTTCTGCCTCTCTCTCTCTCTCTCTCTCTTTCTTGCTGTGTCTCTCATGAATAAATAAATAAAATCTTTAAAAAAAAGGATCACTTACACTGATACCTGACAAATAGTAAGTGTTCATTTATAATTATTATGTATATAGATTTGGGAAAATGGGGAAAAATTTAAGAACTAATTAATATCTGTGAAAATTCTTATGCCTATTTAATTTATTCTATCAACAGAGTGACCAATGTAGCATACTATAAACATATAGGAGATTTTACTATTTTGACCAGTCTTTATTTTTTAACTACTCAATAAATTGGCTAGTGGGGAGACAACCATACCACTAGTAGCACAATGAAAAGATTTTAATGGCAACTTAAGGTTGCTTGAATAAAATCTTACCTTGTATGATGAAAAACTCTACATATTGCTTATAAAATAATGTATTCTGTTGAAATTACTCCAACTTTTCTACCTATCATTTTTACTGGTACCTACAAGATCTAAAAATTTGCTTGTAGGGCATCTGGGAAATAATTTTGAAAAGGCTCTAAACGTTGAGTTCCTAATTATGCCATTCCCCTGCGTTGGACTCTAAATTGTAAATAGTGCAGATTTTGCTCAAAGCATGGACTGGAACAGTCTTAAATGTGACTACCATAATTTAAAGTATTTAATTCAAATTTTAAATATGTTGTCCCATTTGTCAAATACAACCAAACCAAACCAAACACAAAGCAAAATCCCCCATGATTACAAATCTATGACCTTTTCCTTTGTAATTTCTATTTCATGTTAGTATGCTAGTTGTATATATGTTCAAAAATGACCTGTGAATTCTCTAAACTTAGGGTTAACTTAAGCTTTCTCTCTAAGTGGTTGGATTACCTGCCTGGGTAAAAATGCATTACTTCCCTGAGCCAGTTCCTTCATTAATAAAGGAAAAGGCCAAGACTCTAGGACTCATATAGCACCTTCTTGTTCTAGGACTTCATGTACTCTAAATGGAAGAAACTAGAGAACAGACTTGTCTAGTGTTATTCAGCCCTTTAAAATCCATGCTCTCTTTTCTTGATGTCAAAAACAGATTCATGGTATCCTTTAACACTTATAAATGTAAATAACCACAGTGGTTATAAGTATATTAAAGAAATGACACAATGGTGCCCCACCCCCAAGAAACAAAGATGGAGTCCCTTCAACAAATACACATACTTCCATGCATACCCTTTTTTTTTTTTTTTTTTTTTTAAGATTTTAAAACTCCATTTTTAAGACTCCATCCCAGGCCTCCCTGATTACGCCCTGGGCCGAAGGCAGGCGCTAAACTGCTGAGCCACCCAGGCATCCCCCATGGATACTCTTTGGTGGGGCTCCATTCCCATTACACTTGAGAACCACTAAACAATGTTGCTAATCCACAGTGAAGTAGATTTTCCCTAATTCAACTCTGTAAAAATGAAAGTTTAAAGTACAAATGCAAACAGAGTTTGCTCTGTGTTATTTATGGCTCTGTCTTCCATATCTTTTGAAACTATGCACCCCCAGGTAAGGCATAGCTTGGGCATATATTTCCATGTTGCGCTATTATAGACTAACCCAAATTTCAGTTTCAAATAACCAAGACTCTAGGTTTTTTTCTTTTTAATGTTACTATCCTTTATAGTGTTGTAGGTAACATCCTTTCTACCATATGCATGCAATGAATACTTTTCAATTGTTGATAAGGGCACAATGTGTAAGATACACAGAGCAACTTTACTTTTGCCCAAAATCACACTGTTCTATAACATATGGAATAAAGGTTGGTAGTTTTGCACTAGACTAGTTTAAACTACACTAAAGTAAACTCAGTGATAAAGCCAGTTGATAATAAAATCTCAAGCATGAGAAATGGCACTGTCTGTTTTTATGACATTATAATACTAAATGTGGATTATAAATAAAATGGATAATTTTAGAGATCCCTCTCATTTAATTACTGTGAATAGACTACACATATGTGACAAAACCAAATTATCTTGTAGTTTTCCTTTCTTAAAAGCACAGATTCGGAGAGAAAAAGAAAGGGCAGGGAGTGAAACTAATGATAAAACAAGGGTCCAGCCGTGGGACTGGTGCACATAGAGTCCGTGTTCCAATAAGACTCAACAAACAGCTCTGATCAGAATCTAAGTGATGGGAAACAGCCTGTAGCTTCGAGATTAGCTGCTTCACACTATTTCTGAGTTAAGCCAGCACAAGTAACATCATGAATGCATAATTATAATTATGCATTAGAGTATGCATAATGATCTTAAAATCGGTAAACAAAGAAAGGGCATCAGAATTTCTCAGCTATTTTAGATATACTGTTGCAGAAGACAAAATATGACTAAGATTTTAAGGAGGGGTGACTTTTAGTGAAAGTTTTTTCCATGCTATTTACAAACTTGAGAAAATAACTAATGAACCAGCATTGCTTTAAAAATCCCTCTTAGGGGATCCCTGGGTGGCGCAGCAGTTTGGCGCCTGCCTTTGGCCCAGGGTGCGATCCTGGAGACCCGGGATCGATTCCCACGTCGGGCTCCCGGTGCATGGAGCCTGCTTCTCCCTCTGCCTGTGTCTCTGCCTCTCTCTCTCTCTCTCTCTCTCCGTATGACTATCATAAATAAATAATAAAAAATTAAAAAAAATAAATAAAAAAATAAAAATAAAAATCCCTCTTAGTAAATTCCACATGAACAAGTTAAAATCAAAGAAATGCAATAGAGTATTTCAAAACATATGAAGCAAACACTTAGGAATGCTTATATTTAAAGTATCCAGGCTTAGAAACAGAAATAAGAATAAGGTAACGTCTAGGACTTCCGATATTGTTTAACAAAATAATGCACGACCCTGAAATTGTTTGGAAAAATATAATGATCTGTGATTGGCTAATAAAAAACAAGTGAAATAACTAAAAGGTGAGTTGGAGATAATTAATGACAAGTGGGGAATTTAGTATATTTGGCATACTGCTAGATACCAAAAGTGTAACCCTAAGAAGGTCTAACCTGAACGGATCTAGTTGTAATGCAAAATCACTTGCTTTCAGTTTTCCAAAATGAAGATGGAATTCCACTTGAAGGGTAATATCTCTTCAACCTTGAAAGGCAGTTACGTCATGTATTAGTCTTCTATTTTTTGGGCAAGATGATTTGACATTCTGGAACCTTAATCTTTTCTCACGGTACTATTTTTACTGCTCTGCTCTGGAAGTTAGCCAAGTTTTCCACATTCCTCTTAACAGAGCCTTAAACTGAATACCCAAATCTTAACAAGAGTGTGGGTAAGCCTAGAAAGTGAGGGATCTATGGGGACCTGGTCTATACACAGGGTCAGAGGCTAAGGAAGCCCTCGAGAGCATGGACATAACAGATGTCCAACAAAGCTACCTGGAGCTCCTTCCATCTTTCAGTTTTTGCTTGCCCCTCTTTCCATTAAAATTCAGAGAACACATTCAACATTCTTTTTCAAAGTCGTTTTTTCACTGATTTTTCTTAGCATCATACTTATTCTCTTTACCTGAAGTTCTTATATATGTAACTAAAATTCAGCAGCTTCTGATCTACAATGTTTTGACACTTACTCAATAATAATTACCCAGGCTGTCTATAATCATCTTCTCCAGTGATCTTTTGTTTCCACATTCCTTCCTTACCTTCCCCTTCCCTTTCTACTCCTTTCCTATCCACTACCCCCCGCAACTCCCTTTCTACTCTAGTTTGCTCTGCTCACATAGAAAACTGTGGAGTAGAGCAACATCATTACTGACCTCAGTCATCATTTGCCTGTGCTGACAACTGAACAACCAGCTGGAAATCTCCAATTAATTATATGATCTCATTTGCATAATTTTGGTCTGCACATTAATTTTAAGTACACAAAGTAGTCTTCCCCTCCCTTTATCCTTAAGGGATACCTTCTAAGACCCCCACTGGATGCCTGAAACTGAGGATAGTACCGAACCCTAAATGTACTATTTTTTCCCATATATACATATTTAAAATAAAGTTAAATTTATAAATTAGGCACAGTAAGAGATAAATAACAATAACGAATAAAAGAACAATTATAAACAACATACTGTAATAAAAGTTATGTGAATGTGAGCTTTCTCTCTAATATCTTCTTGCACTGTGTTCACTCTTCTTGTGATGATGTGAGATGACAAAATGGCTATGTGATGAGATGAAGTGAGGGGAATGGCTCAGGCACTTCGATGTAGCGTCAGGCTACTACTGATCCTCTGACATTAGGTTGCAAGGAATTTCATCTACTCTGGCCCTCAGTGACTGTGGGTAACTAAAACCGTGGAAAGCAAAATCAAGGATAAGGACTACTTATGATGAAAAGTAGGGCTGAAGTCAATTTAACTCTATTTCAGTGAAATCAACAATCAACAGATATGAACTGATGACATCCTATGCATGATGGCAATCCTGCACATAGGAAAGATCATAAAGGAGTAGTCATTTTGAAAATGCCTGTAAGAGTTTTATTTTTTTTAAGAGTTTTAATTTTGTATTGTGGAGAGGGAATGGTTCACGAATTGAGTGGAAGGGTCAGAATAAAAACTTCCCAGGGCGATCAGCGGCTTGGCTGAAAGATTAAGAGAAGAAAAATAACTGCAAAAATTTTGAGATGGTGATGGACAGCAATTCTGTCAAGTAAGTGGGTGACCGTACAAGTTTTACCCATGAATTTCAAAGAGGGCTAAGAAAATAATCCTTTTTAAAAGGTCCACTACTTCCCCAGGAATGAAAATTTTCTTCTTTATTTCAGCTTTTCGAACATCTGTCTTTTTACCCATATCCTGGTTCACATGCTAAAATGTTACAGACACACAGACGATTTAAATATATAGTGACCCTGCTGAGGGAGAGCACAGGAGACAGAAAGTTCACAGACTTTCTAATAAAGAACCAAGTCTCGATATATTATTAGACATTTGAAAAATTCTTCCATACTCTAACCAAATATTTATAGCTTGTTTTTCTGTCAACGATCTTGTTTTATTTTTCAGTATTGTTGGAATGACATTATTATGTTGGAGATGTTAGATGACTACGCTGAAGACATTCTTTATTCAAACCAGGGAAAAATTAGTGTGAAATGATTAAATACACAGAGTCCTAGTTATAAATGGACTCTAAAAGTTCATTTGAAAAATGCATCATTTGGAACTCAAAATACATTTTTCACCTTCACCGGTGTTTCTCAACCCAGAGGCTGCAGTTCTCTTGGGGTCTTGGATATTTATGGGCATTTTTTTTTTTTCAATTTGATGTTTTCATTTTGATCCTTCCACAACAAACATGAAAACAAATAAACTTTTACCTTGCATGATGGCAAATCACGTCTTTTGTAGTCAAGATTTACATATGAAATACAGTAAATAGAATATTTTAATTTCTTTAACTTAGTGTTTTTCAAATGGCAGCCTGCAAATCTCTGGAAAACCTTGAACTCTATTGAATTGTTTTTTTTTTCTTCAAAAAGAATCTATATCTTACTCAAACTGAGCAAAGAACTGGCATACACCCAATATTGCAAATGGTAAAGTTTCAAGGTTAGATTACAAGAAGGTTATTTAGCTCTTAATCTAGCTACACATTAGGTATAAATTCCTGTGTCCAAGAATAAGGGTCATTTGTTAGAGGAAGGACAGAAAGGGAGGCAGGATATTTCCTTATCTTTCTCTGGCCACAGGAAAAATTTTAATATGATTTGTCTTCTTCTGCCTTCTTCCTTCTCTGTTCCTGCCTCCCAGCTTCCAAAATCATTCTCCCCTTAATCCTTGGTGTTTTTTGAGCCACATCAACTCCTCAAAACAGGTCTTCAGCTGAGGTACAAGTGTCCTACCTCACGATATCCTCCACAGACCTGTAATTACTAAGCTATCCCCTCTTTACAAAACTTTCTTCCCCCTTCCTCCACATCTGAGCACAGTCTTGAAATCTTCCCAGTTTTTATGCATCTGTTCATTGTGTTTTAAAATCTCTCTCCAGAGGCTCTCTTGGCTAAATATGTAATACTTGCCGAATGGCAAAAGGTGGAACGTTGGGTATTTTTAAGTTAACATAATAAGCAAAAGTAAGTCAGAAGCTGTCTGTAAATAATGTATAAATTCAGGGGCTACTGGAGCCTGACATACTGACTTTTGAGATGTTTTGAGTAGGCTCACTGGTTACCAAGCTACTACCATGGAACAGGGATGAACTGTGCTCCTAAGAATTGTGTTCTTCTTGTTTCAGAGAGTAATTTCTGAAACTGCTGAACTCTGGTAGCTCTATGTGTATCGTGGCCTCACTACATATCACTTGTCACTAATTGGCAGCAGCTGCTCCAGACAGACCTGGTCTTGGCAAACAGGCTGCATGCTTTTCTCTGCCCTTAGGAAATCTGTCTCTCCAGGTGAGGTTTGAGGCCATGTGAAGAGCAGCGTGTCGAGTTTGTTTTCCTGCTGTTTGGCCAATGGATAAATTAAAGACCTTAAATTTTAGTGTCACTGGTCCACTCTTGCAGACATTCTGAAAATAAGCACTTTTCAAACATCTTACGCACTTTTTTTTTTTTTTTCCAATTCCTGGTTTAAGGGCCACATAGCACTTAATCCACAATATAAACAAATGCATCTCTGGGAGCTTAATGCAATTTGGCATGAAAAATGAGGTTTATGTCCAATCCCTCAGAGCATTGTTAGCCAATGTTATTCATCGGATTCAGATTCACTCTCAAAAATGGGGAACCGAGACTCATTTTCACTAAAAGTTGAAGCGAAAGGTGCTGACCTTCATTATTTTAACTTTACAAGGAACCCCGTTGCCCCTAGAGTTGCGATATCAGTAATTTCCCAGAACCCTAGACCACCAGTGACATCATTTTTAATGTTTTGCTCTTCTTTACAATATTATAAGAATGAATCTTATTCTGTTTTTAATCACAAGCCTTATCCAGCAATCAAGGCAGGTATATAATAAGCTAAGCTACTCTGTAAATCTAAACATTCCCTACAAATGGAAAAGATACAGCCTGGGCTCTCTGATTGTTACTAAGGCGACTATCTAAAATGAAAATCTGATTAACCCTTTTGCTGCCTGGAACAACCCATGTACCACGTTAGCTGACTTCCCTGCACTTATCTCTTCTTTTTCCCCCTCAAGAAATTCATAATTGCATTGCTCCACAGTAGTTATGCTCTGGTTATCCTATCTGAGAGGACTGTGATGGGTGGTAGTCCCATCTGGACAGCTGAGTGGGGTGGTTGCCTCGTCATGAGGAAACAGACATTGAAACAGAGGGTACATGATTTCCTGCTTATTTAAGGCATCAGTTTGATGAAATCCTTGACAACATTAAAGGATTCCCATTCAATAAATAGCAGAGCACTACCGTATTTTTCTTTCACTCAGGAAATAATTTGACAGTAAAAGCTGTATGTTTCACAAACATATTTTTCCTCAACTATTTTTGAATGACATTAGCAACTGTTAACATTTGCTAGGAAGAATAATATTTCAAAGCATTATACAGAATTTTAGCCAAGAACAAATATCTGTCAGGCATTCTCTATTCTCTTGGTATGGTTGAACAAAAAAAAAAAAAAAGGGAATTCAACAGCAAGGGGGAAGGGAAGAAGAACTCATTTTTCTATGTAATTTGGACCACAGGAGGCTGTACACTGGAAATTCAGTAATAGCTACATTTTGAAAACTAAGTCATGTAATAAAATTACATTAAAATGCCTGTACCTTTCAAAGTACATTATTGGCATTCGAGGCTCTTTATAAACTCCCATTCCCTGCTGCTTCCATGTCACTCCCCTTTCAAACCTTTCTAGAAGGATTTCTTGATAGTCTTCGGCTAGTCTCTCCACTGGAGGCAAAATGGCCCATTTGTTATTCTCTACACATGGCTTGATTTCTTCCTTCATCTTCTGGTTAGGCCCTTCCCTCCATCCTGAATTCCCTGCCTGCTGCTCTCTACCAATTCAGACCTATCACTTCCTTCAGACCTTGTTCAGCTCTCATTGCCCTGAGGAAGCATTTCCCAATTAACCTCCTTCCCTCAGCTCACCTTCCTCTGTCCCCTCGGAATATAATTGTAGTATGCCATTTTGTACTTGTTGATATATTGCTTGTAATTGCTTTTTATTATTATTATTATTATTGTGTCCCTGCCCTGCATTTGCTTCCATTTCACTGGTCTACATTCTTTTCCATGTGTCTCTGCTCTCCTTCTTCAAATAGCCCTCTGGTTTTTGGCATTTCGATAGCCACAGCAACATACTCCACACCGGAAAGTCCATCCATAAATATTCTGATTAAAAATAGTTAATGTTCATACATCACTTGAGCTGTCTATAGTTTTACTTCTTCATAGTGTATTTTGTAAAATAATGACACCCTTAGCAAATAGGTCTCCAACTATAGTTCAACTCATAGCCAATCTCCCATGTCCTAGTCTTCCTTTAAACATATTTCCTCCCAGGGATCCCTGGGTGGCGCAGCGGTTTGGCGCCTGCCTTTGGCCCAGGGCGCGATCCTGGAGACCCGGGATCGAATCCCACATCGGGCTCCCGGTGCATGGAGCCTGCTTCTCCCTCTGACTGTGTCTCTGCCTCTCTCTCTCTCTGTGACTATCATAAATAAATAAAAATTAAAAAAAAAAATATTTCCTCCCGGATATTCGTATTTTTTTTCCTATCAAGTCAAAACCAACGTGTCTAAATAAAATTCAGATTCTTTTTTTTTTAATAAAGATTTTATTTAGTTATTCATGAGAGACACAGAGAGAGAGAGAGTAAGAGACACACAGGCAGAAGGAGTAGCAGGCTCCACGCAGGGAGCCTGATGTGGGACTTGATCCCGGGACTCCAGGATCACACCCTGAGCCAAAGGCAGACGCTCAACCGCTGTGCCTCCCAGGTGTCCCTAAAACTCAGCTTCCGTAAAAACCCAACTTTTCATTTATGTTTACCTATTTCTATTAAAGTTACCAATTTTAAAAACCTGCATATATTTATCGAGCTTTTCTTATATCTATGTATCTACCCTCAACTTTTACATATGATGTTGTGTTGTGTAGGCAGAACTAAAAAAGGGTTTGAAACATTAATGAATTATGAATTAGATTTTGGTTGGGAGTTCATACAAAGGACAGAGCAAACCCTCCATATAAGGATTAATCATTGAAGTCAACAGGATCAAAATGTAAAAGAACATGTAACATGTAACAGTAACCAACACATTTGACTGTTAGGGATATTAAATTAACTACATATTTTAAATAT
Organism: Canis aureus; assembly: GCF_053574225.1. Taxonomy (NCBI): domain Eukaryota; kingdom Metazoa; phylum Chordata; class Mammalia; order Carnivora; family Canidae; genus Canis; species Canis aureus. The sequence goes on along the minus strand of NC_135624.1, from coordinate 9,658,284 downwards.
ATTAACTTTATATAACTAAAAAAATGTTTAAGATCTACTTTGGAGGTTGAGATCTAAAGCAGTAGAGCTCACTACCAATTAGGGCAGATAAAAGAGAGTAAACATGGAGGCCGGCTTAATTGGGAAAGATTTTGAGGAGCAGAGTGGACTCTAAGGTACCAGTTACCTAGTGGAAGGTGCTCAGCTTAGTGAGATGATAAGGGAGGCCATCTGGTGCCGCAAATAGGCGACTTTAGACAAATGCATTTAACCCTTTGGAGTTACAGTTTCTGTCTCTGTAAAAAGAATGAACAAATGGTTTCCGATGGTCACGTCATCATGTAGCATTTAATGAATCAAACACAATTCATTAATTGGGAATGAATGCATAAATGTTAATGCATGAATGCATTAATTAATGCATAAATGTATAAATGCATTCCTCATGCAAAATGTTAATGCATGAGAAAGTGAGAGAAGTTGCTCTTCTGAGACATCAGGGTCCTCTGTGTCCCCTTCCTCTTTTCTCAGATCCTTCATTCATATCAGATAGAACTTTGAAAATGTTATTTCATCCACTTATATATTCCACAAGTATTTATTGGGTGTGTTCTAGGTTCTGGTGAAATAGAGAAATGTAAGAGGTATCTCTCCTTCTAGAATTCTCCCTTGTTAGGGACAAAAAATAAATAAATAAAAGTTTTAAGTTTAAAATATAAAATCTGCATCATAGAATTCCAGTTATCAACAAATGGGAGGAAGGGACAACTGTAAGGAAGAAACCGATCTGCCACTTTACCTCTAAAATCACGCTATTCAGGGTGCTACCTACTTGTGAGCCAATCCTATAAATCTGGAAGACAAGGGATAGCTGAGAAGGAGAGAGGGTCAAATAGTATGAAAAAATCTTAGGAACCTATGTGGAAATCTTAAAATCAAAGAGGGGAAAATTTTGTTAGCTTTATTAGAAAGTTAGTATAGAGTTGGAGTGCCTGGGTGGCTCATTCAGTTAAGTGTTCAACCCTTGATTTTGATTCAGGTCATGATCTCATGGGTCATGGGGTCAAGCCCCAAATAGAGCCCTGAGTTGGGCTCCGTGCTCAGATGAGTGTCTGCTTGAAAGATTCTTTCCCTCTGCTCCTCCCCACCTCAAATAAATTAAAAAAAAAAAAAAAAAAAAAGTTAGTACAATGTATGAAAGGAGTGCCTTACTCAATCCAAGGACAGTATAACTGAGGATAATATGTAGGGGGATAAATGTCAATTAAGGACAAGACTTACTTTCTTCTCCTCCATAAATACAAGCAAATAATCAAATTGTGGTAAGAACTGTGGGCAGGGTATTGGAAATAATGTTTTCTCTAATTAGGTATGTGATCAGCTAAGTCCTTTCTCAAAGCTTCAGCTTTGTTATTTGGAAAATAAGGGTTGGAATAGGTTTCTTCTAGCTATTACATTCTGTAATTTGGTAATACTAAGCCAAAATGGAATGTTACCAAAAGATGATGTATAATTTTCCAGAATTTTTACAGAAAAGCCAGCCAGTAATAATTTATTATTAACCTAATGACATTAATGGCTAGTGTTTCTTGAGTGCCTACTCTATGCCAGCCTTTGTGCTTTGTACTTCACATACACAATCTTTTAAAATTCACAAAATATGTATATATGACATAGCAATACCTCTACACACAAAATCAGTCAAATGGAGCAGAGAGAAAGGTAAAGTAAGTGGCCCAGAACCACAAGCTCCATGGCGACAGAGTCCAGAGTTAAGACCAGGCTTTTGACTTTAGGGCCTGAGCTTGCTTTCTTTCTTTCTTTCTTTCTTTCTTTCTTTCTTTCTTTCTTTCAGATTGTATTTATTTATTCATGAAAGAGAGAGAGAGAGAGACAGAGGGAGAAGCAGGTTCCAAGCAGGGAGCCTGACGTGGGACTCGATCCCGGGTCTCTAGGATCACACCCCGGGCTGAAGGCAGCACTAAACTGCTGGGCCACCGGGGCTGCCCGGGCCTGAGCTTTCAATCAACATATTATACCAACTCAAGTTACAATATATAAAATTCAAAAAAAAGACACATACACAACAAAAATTGATAAAGCACATAACCAAGACTAGAAAGTAAAAATGGAAATCAATATAATAAAATATGCCCTCTTTGGAAGATAGAGAGATAATATTTAAAAGCAGGCATGAAAATGGCTGATAAATATTTGCTTTATCTTTGTATAAACACACACACCAACTACTTTTTGTTTATTTTTTGTAGTCTCCGGTTTATATACTTAGAATATAAATCACATGTGAGACGAAAAAGAAGTCACTTAATGAGAGAAAGAACAAATGAAATAATACTTAGGATAATGATTAGTGTTTAAATTAAAGGGCTTACAAACAAGGTACTTTGAGAAATATCAAACTCTGTTGCAGACCCCAACAATCATGATTCAGAGCAACACGAAATGCAAGAGGACCAAGAAAGTGCTCACAGGCAAAACATAAACTTCAACCTAAAACTGTGCTGGGCAGTCAAGAAAAATGCCCGAAGAATAGTTAAGTGATTTATGCCAAATTCATTTATATATTTTTGAAGATGGAGAGCATTAAAGATAATTGTAGTGTTGCATTGGACAAATCTCAACAAATCAATATAATTTTCTCACCCCATTTTCTCCTAGAAGAATGAGAAACCAATCAGGCTGATATGACAAATCTTTATTCTCTTTAGATTAAAAAACTATTTCACATGAAATACTCAAAAAGCCCTAAAAGATACTAAAATACATTTTTTCCAAATCAACACAGAACCTAATTACAAAGGATTTTTTAAAGAATGGTTGCTCATGGCTCAACAGCAGAGTTTAGAAATCTATAACTGTCAGTCCTCTGTCTCGGATTATTTATCAATTATATTAATGATATAGATGAAAACAACAGATCCAGTTGCTAATTTAATTTGTTGAGAACATTAACTTAGAAGGAATTACTATCTTTGGATACAAGTCATACTTATTAAGTATCTACTCTATTTCAAATATTGCATAAGGTAAACAAATGTATTATTTTCTCTTTACAGGAAAATTCTTTAATGGTAATTATTAATCACATTTTTTGGTGATAAAATTGGGTTGCAGAAATGTCCTGACTCCTCTATGGTCAATAAATGAAAGAGTAGTGAAGTAAGGATTTGAACCTGTGTCAAACTTTTTCACTATCTCAGTTGCCTTGCAATGGCATTAGTATCTTAAATCCAAATAGAGATTCTGAACATTGTTAATGTTTTAAGCAAAATGACTATGCAAACTAGAGCTTTATATAGGAGCTATTTCAAAGTAATTCACTCAAGAATGAGAAAGGGAATGAAAATGAACATTTCTTTTTGTTTTAGAGATTTTATTTTATTTAGAGAGAGAGAGAGCATGGGGGGGGGGGCGGAACAGAGGGAGAGAAGAAGTAGACTCTCCACTGAGCAGGGAGCCCAACTCAGGGCTCGATCTCAGGACCCTAAGATCATGCCCTGAGCTGAAAGCAGACACTTAACCAACTGATCCACCCAGGCACCCTGAAAATGAACACTTCTTGAACTTCCAAGCACTACGCTAAAATCTCTTTATGGGTGCCTCACTGGCTCGGTCAGAGGAGCTTGATCTCAGGGTTGTGAGTTTGAGTCTCACATGGAGTATAGAGCTTGTTTAAATTTAAAAAGCTTAAAAAATATAAAAATAAAATCTTTTAAAAATGTTATTTCATCCACTTATATATTCCACAAGTATTTATTGGGTGTGTTCTAGGTGCTGGTGAAATAGAGAAATGTAAGAGGTATCTCTCCTTCTAGAATTCTCCCTTGTTAGGGACAAAAAATAAATAAATAAAATTTTAAAAAATAAAAATAAAACAATAGTAAATAAATGTAATTTCAGATAAAGCAGAATAAAAAGAGATAATGAGAGGGGCATGTGGGTGCTCAGCTGGTCTGTCTGACTCTTGATTTTGGCTCAGGTCATGAGGTCGAGCCCCAAGTGGGGCTCTGCACTGAGTGTGGAGACTGCATAAGAGTCTCTCTTCTTCCATCTCCCTCTGTCCCTCCCCACCACTGCACATAAGCTATCCCTCTCTAAAAAGAGAGAGAGAGAGAGAGAAAGAGAGAGAGAGAGAGAGAGTTTCTTTTGTTTCTATTTTTTAAATAGTCTATAGAAGGCCCTGATGCAGAGAGAGCATCTGTGTATGTGATGGAATAACTGTGCTGAGTCATGTGAATACCTAGAGGTGAAATGTCCCAAGCAGAAGGAATAACAAATGCAGACATGAAGGCTGGAATCTAGCATATTCTGTAAAAGCAAGGGGGCCAATGTAGCCATGGTGGAGTCAGCAAGGCAAACAGTGGAAAGAGATGAGTGAGGAAAATGCTATATCAAGTAGGGCTTTGCCAGCCACACTAAAGAGTTCAGATTTTACTTTGAGTGTGGCTGGTTTGAGGAATACCATGCTGTGACTGGCGTGTGACAATAACATTCTGACTGTCAAGTGAAAATAGTCTCTAGGGGACACTAGATGAATGGAAGGAAATGAGTTAGAAGATTGCTAGGACCCCTGGTGAGAGACGGTGGTGGCCTCCATTAGAATGCTCACTATGGAGGTGGGGGAAGGTGATCAGATTTTGAAGATGAACTTCACTGGCTTGCTGGATATAAAGTCAATGAAGAAAAGAGCAGAATCGAGGATGCATCTTAGGTTTGGAGTCCTAACAACTGGGTGAATTATTTTTATCAAAATAAATGGTGTCATTTATCAAAAGACACAGAGAAGAGTGATTTTAGGGTTTATGGTTTAGAGTTCTTTTTCTTATTTTTTTTTTATTTTTATTTATTTATGATAGTCACACAGAGAGAGAGAAAGAGAGGCAGAGACACAGGCAGAGGGAGAAGCAGGCTCCATGCACCGGGAGCCGGACGTGGGATTCGATCCCGGGTCTCCAGGATCACGCCCTGGGCCACAGACAGGCACTAAACCGCTGCTCCACCCAGGGATCCCTGGTTTAGAGTTCTGATCTCTACATCTTTATTGTTATTCAGAGATGTCAAGTAGGCAATTAGAAATAGGAATTTGGAACTCAGAGGAGAGGTTGGGGTTGAGATTTAAATTTAGCCATCATTGGTTTATTTCTGGCAGTCAAAGCCCTAGGGTATGAGATCACCTAAGGAAAAGAGTAGAATCTCAAGATTGAGTCCTGGTATTTTACCAGCATTTAAAAGTTAATTTGTCAGCCATGGAAACTGAGAAAAATGCATCCCATAAGGTGAAATAGAAAATACTTTTCTAACCAAGCTAGAAAAGTATTTCAGGCAGAGGGAGTAATAAGCTAAGCAAAACAAGACTCACTTAAGTCTTTACAGCCAACCAAGGTAAGAACCTGGACTTCCACCACTCACTTTTATTTTTTTGAATGGCTAAGGAAACTGAAGTTGAAAAAAAGTTAGTGACGATCACTGCTGGTGAATGATACTGCTAGGGGTCATGCCAGCACTAACACAAAAGATCATGATTTCCATAGTTTCCAAGAGTTTCTGGATATTTAAATATAGAGATGAGAACCACTGCAGAGCCATGCAGTATGAAAATTTTGGTAGGACTAATCATTCACAACTGGAGCCACTCTCATTTACTAGAGGAAGAAAATATCTAACAATTAACAGTCACACTTTGGTGGGGGGGACCATATTCATTCACAAAGATATATGTCCTTACCACAGTTACTCTGTATTGTTAATTTGGCAGAACCATTTGTCATTGTACATTAATATCCTTGATAGAAGTTTTTATTCTGTCTCTAGACTAAATCAATTGGTATGTTATAAAGATTTATGCTACCATATTTCATAATAACTCAGTGACAAAACATTTGAGCGTTCCTATACACTGTAAGCAAGAATCTGCGTAAATCTAGATTTGTACACCGCTGCTGTAACATGCTCTATGCCAAGTCTTATTTTACATGAAATAACCAAAGCTGAAGCACCTTTTGGTATGGAATCCCTTTGCAATTGCCTAACACCATAAAATTTTTGGCAGCAAAGAGCTACCATATGGAGAGAAGATGCATATTACTCTACAATGCAAAAATCATGAAATATATCATAGTAAAATTCTCCATGTATCACAGTACACTTATAAGTCTATCAAACAAAGTTTAGTTTGTTGTTTAGACGAAAATAAAACTTATTGAAAATAATTTATCAGTAAGCTGTCTGGAATAAGTTCCTCAACTGGAGAGGATATCATGTAAAATGCAACCTGATTTTAAAGATATCTAATCTGTGAGTTTTGTGCATGCAATGACAATGATGATGGAAAAGCCATGAATGCTTCAAAACTTCTGCAGTTTGAAAGGGTCACTTGTCAAATAATACCTATCAGAATTTAGCCTAAACTATACTATGTAAAATACTCAGTGCTAGTGCATACAAACGTCAAATTTTTGGCCAAAATGAGAAGAAAGTCAAATTCATCACAGGCAGACACACATGTACATCATACACATGAGGCATTTCATGTGCTAATTTAATTCACTTTAAAATATGCAATAGTAATAAACCTTTATCAGACTACAAACCTGATGAATCTTTATTTTAGAATCTTGAAATTTACCTGGACCAGGTTCAAGTGAATAAACCTTTGTCCTCGAGAGTATGACAAGTAGGAAATAAAAGTAGTAGCAAATTAGGTTTTATTTCCCTCAAAGTTGAAGTTTCCAGTAGGCAAAGAAATAAACTCACTAATTTATAAGGAAACACATCCCATATTGATACCAATCAAAATCTACCTTCCTATAATTTGTTTCCACAGAATAAACTAAATCTTAAGTTTTCTACATGAGAGGTCATGGGATTTGGGAAAATCTACATTGTCTCCAGTTATAGTAGATACAAAATGAAATTGCCCAGAATCTCTACCCTTCTGAGAATTGCTTCTTCTTTACCTTATAGCTCTGGTCCAGGGATAGGCCCTTTTTCTGTCCTAGGACAATAAGTCCCTTCTATAGTGTTCTCCATGATAGAATTTAAAGAGTCAAAGGCATAGGTCACTGATAAGTACAACCATGAGCTGTGAGGACAGAGGCTTCTTCTCACTTAAGGATCATCTGGAAGTAAAAGGAAGGAAAATGGAGCTAAGTAGGAGAAATCAGGAGCCAACAAATCTTGAAGGTATCCTGATGGCTTTTGAGAATCTCTGGTAGTAATGAATCATGAAGCCCAGTGAATTCCTCCCCTTGATCTCCGTAAGACATTTCACAGTTGTATTAGTAAATTTTTCCCTTTTCTTTAAGCTGGTTCAACTGCCTTCCCATTGCTTCCAGCCAAGGGTCCTTAATACATTCTCATTGACCACAACAATGCTCATCTAAAAGAGAGAAACCTAGGTCTAAAATCCAGGCACCATCATCAACAGTGTGACTTTCTACAAAGCCTCAGCATTCTCTGTGCCAACCTGTCTCGACATTCTGTTTCCGATGTAGAAGCAGCGTAATGGGGACAAAAGACAGGGCAAGAGGGCTACATCCAAAAATGGATCATGCCACTATCTTTCCTTTCAGATGTATTTGTTCTAGTTTAGAACTGAAGGGTACGGAAAAGTGAAGGGATAAGAGCATGGGGGGAACAAAAAGAATAAGGAGGACAGGGCAGAGAGAGAAAATGAACAATTTTGTCATCATTACACCTAAGGTTGGCCATGAATAGACATGTCCAAATCCAGTTAATTAGGGGACAAGCCCAGGGAACAGGTGATGAATTCTCTAGAGTGCCCTCACAGACTTTTCCGAGCAATAATGGAACTAGTAGCTGCCATCTGTAGGCTCTACCACGTGCCAGCTACTGGGCTCAGCGTTTTCATATGCTATCTTGTTAATTCCTTGGCTTAGACATCTTTTGGGTATGTTCTGAGGAATAAAAAGACTGTTGGCTATTCCCCAGAGCCTTGCAGTATAGAGCATGGCTTTAGGTGGTGATTGAGAGAAATGATTCTTTGCCGGCTGCCAAGCATAAGTTCAGGGGAATGACCGCTAAGCAAGAGGGAGGAGGAAGACAGCTCACCCATGGAAGCCAGGGGAGTTCGTCATTGCACTCTGTTGGGCTGGGAGAAGAAAACTAAAGCTGATACTAAATGACGATCTAGTACTTAGCACAAAATAAAAGAGAAGAATGGCTGAATTGGTTTGTATTTTAAAATATCCATAGTGAATATTAAAAGGCATTATTTTTCTCAGAAAATCTGACAAAATGCTGCAACAGTCATGCTAAAGTCTGAAGGATTTAGTCACTGACAAACATGCGTGAGCCTATCGTAGGGTGATTCCTTATAAACAAGTTTCTCTTCTTGAATTAAGATTATCACTATAAAAACCATAGATATGCGTTACTGTTAAACCATGATAACACCACACATCTTACTCCACAAAAATAGTAACAAATGAAACATAAAGATGATTTAATATTTTAAAGACATCAGAAATGAGCAATTGTTCCTTAAAGCTGTTTAGTGTATAGCAATATAAAGCATTTTGAGTTAAGTAAAAGAAAATAAGGGTGAAATAAAAATAAATTAGTAAATTCAAGGGAATGAATAAAGACACATGGAAAGTACAACAGGAGGAACATTTTGGACAGTATTTGTCATTTACCAAGACACTCTAATTTGTTGAAAAAAGTGAAATCTCTCTTTCTCTTTCTCAGTAGAAATTCAGTGTTTCAAATCATCTCTTTTTGTATGTGCGCAGTTCTGTTTTGTTTTGTTTTTTACTTTTTAAAAAATCTTCTCCTGGTCTGTAAACTTGAAGGAAGCAAAAAAGAAATACTTTACAATAATTTCAGAGTATATTTTATCCCCAAATCCACCATGAATAGACAAACTATGGACTCCAAATACTAAACTCATCATCGTAGATACAAAGCTTTTGAGTGTATTTTTTTATTATCAAGCCCAACTTTATGTTTTAGGAACATCTGTCTGTACCCTATAGACTAAAATCAACAGGAATATACTATCTTAAATACTTGAGCAAAACTCAGTAAAAGATACAGTAGGCAAACATTGTGGTCGGCTCAGCAGTGATTACCAACTCATGCTCCAAATTCACTATAAAATGAAAATCAATATTTCCACAAGTTCCTGCAACATAAAAGATAACCTTCATTGATTTTTCTAGACTTAGGCCTCTCTGATAAAATCTAATATAAATTTTCAACCATGAGGATTTGGATCAGAGCAGGGGTGATAAGTCCTGCACATCTCTTAAGAGGTGGAGAATTTTTTTTTTTAAAGTGCACGTTCATACTATTTATAATTTGCCCTGTGCAAGTGAAAGCCTTTTCCACCCGTGCTATCAGGAATCTCTTCTAATTTTTATTACTGTGAGGCTAAAGCCTGTTCCAGATAATTTGGAAATTTCAGGGGAGTTGTGATAGGGCTGATGGTGTAGCCCTGGCTGACTTGAGAAAGGAGCTAACCGGTAATAGCCTCCATGGCTGTGCTGATTAAATGTTGCCATAGATGAAAGGCCTGCCATTGCCGCAATAAATTAACCAATCACACAAATCCCAAGTCAGTGCTAATCCTTCCTTGATACTCTGATCCTCTGATCAGCTCAAGGAGGTAAAGAAACTGGCTTGTGACGCTTGGTGCTCTAACCCCTGGATTTCATGTACACAACGAGCTAATGATATCTTGCTGACCAGTTCAATGGGATGAACTTCTCTCACAACCCTTAGGGAACACCATGGCCTTCTTTAAGAATTAAAAAAAAAAAAAAATAGAAAGAAAGAAAAAAGAAAAAAGAAAAAAGAAAAAAGAAAAAAAAAGGAAAGAAAAACTGACAAGCAGATGGGAGGTTTTGTATTTTACTAGGAAACTGCAGGCAAACTATCCGGCGCTTGTTAACTAAAATAATCATGAAGCCAGGACCAAAGTATGACATGTTTTGTATCATTTAGGTGTGGATAATGAATCGCAAAAGGACAAGGATCAAACAGAAGTGGGAATACTAAAGAAAGCCAACTGGGGAGAGTGGCATTTCAAGACAGCAATGTGGTCTTTTTTAAATTTTTTATTGTGTGTGGGGTTCAATTTTGAAGCAGTTCTCTGTTGAGTATATTGCTTTATTTATTTTATTTTTTTTGTAGATGCACATTTTGGACTTCTGCAGATTCTGTTAGAGACGCGATGATCCATAGCATTCTGCTGGTGTGATTAGAATCTGATTTAGGAATAGACTCATTTAATCAATTAGCAAAAGGTCTGGCCACATGCAGTGTCTTCCTGTTAATTATGTGAACATTGCCGCTGCAACAAGGTTTGTGAAATTGAGTCTGTGCAGGATGCATTAGTGGACTTCATAATTGGGGAAAGTTTTTTGTATATAGTAATTGGTTGCTAGAAGTAAGAAGGCTCTAGGGTTTTCTTCAGGGTTTCACACATAAAGAGGTTTTGAAAGGACTTCATTATCTTTCTTGGTCAGTCCCAAGAAATTAAAAACAATTCTTTTTTATAAGGCAGATGTAGGAACAAGGAGACAAATGTAGAAAATGAGCATTTTGGAAATATAACTCATTTATTTCATAGGAGAAGCTGTAAATTGAGGGATGATACTTTGTGAATGTATATTGAATGATTTTATTTATGAGGGAGATGACAGGAAGAATTGATAGTTTTCCCAAAAGTTCTTCTAGCCGGTCCATAAAATTTAATCACATTAAGCAACTTGATGAAAGCAAAGCTAAAAGACTACAATTATAACTTGGCAAGTGGATATTCTAAGTTGAAAATTTGCTCATCGTGACAGATCAAAAGACTTTCATAAAAATAACAGTGATCATTCAGATCAGTGTTCTCTCTTATAAAACTTCCCTGGATTTTAACTATCGTATCATTCACCCTCTTTTTTATTTACATGATGATCATCATGTATGGGTAGTAGTACAGCTTTGTCAAGTGACCTTCCCAAAGGCAGTACTTCCCACTGCTGGACTCAGAGCGAGTAAGTCTGGTTCTGAGGAGCAGATCTCATGGGAATTAATTAGTCAGAACACGAAAACACAGCTTACTCCCTGCAAGGCATTCTGGGCCAATGCTGCAGAATAACACAGCCATTTCTGACCAAAAAGAAGAAGAAGAAGAAGAAAAAAAAAAAGGTCTTTTTTTTCTCCCCAAGAACAACAGATGTTATAACAGTCTAGAGAGGTGCTAAAGTAAGTTTTTTGCAGCAGAACAACAGGGCTGGAAAGAACTTAAATAATGATCCTCTGTAGAAATTAATCCTTTGGAGTTCTCATTTGATGTCTCACACCTGCAATATCTATTCAAATTTAATATTTATCCTCATTAATAGTCTTATATAATGTAGTTATAGTGCAGCAGTACTATTAGGAATTTGATTCACTATCATTCCCAAATGGAAGACACTATTCATGGGAAAAAATTAAATAGAAGACCATTTAAAACATGCTGTAGTATATAGAGATTTTTCTTGCTAACTTAGGATAAGGATAACTCACATATATTATTACACTATCCTTTTACTGTTAAATTAAGATGGGTTGATACCACCATCATTATTATTAGAATATTTGTCTCTGTTAAATAGGATGAAAAACAAGAAAGAGACTGGAAGTGACAAACTTAAAGAGAAAGAAAACAAAAATTTTGTATCCTATCATCATTCTTAACAAACAGCTGTGCATTTGTTAGTGTTAATGAGGATACACATGGAACGTTTCTGAGAAAATCAGAGGTGAGATATTCGAGTCTGTTTTTTTTTGTCATGAACACACATACATAAAGCCTTATAAATGAAAACTCATTGAAACACATCATCTCCACATCCAGTTTTAAATAAGTAGAACTATGTCACCATTTGCTATAACTCAAATTATATCAATTTCCAAGATTAGATATATACACAGAAAACAAGACAGAATTTTTAAAACTGACCATCGTGTCAATTCCTGCCAATCCAAAGGTTTCTTCCTGATTTTCAGAGACGTTAAACAGAGCCTAGGAATAGCAGGACCCTAACATTCAACTTAAGTCCCAAATTCTGCATCTCTTAATAATGCCTCTTTTCACCAGACACCAGGACACAGTTTTCATATACAAGGGGTAACGGTAAGGACACAGCTATTATATCAAAGGGGCATCTGGAACGAAATCACAAAAATGTGAAACTGAGATCGACATTTAAGTGTACAATCTCAATTCTACTTCCTGAAAAAAAAAAAAAAATGGCTTTAACTAAATTCCCAGAGTAAGGAAACAAGAAGCAATGGAGTGAGTATAGTATGTCTATCCCTTTTCTGGGTGTCATAAATGAAATCACTGCAGATACTACCTTGCTTGCTTGAGGTTTTAGAGATAAATGTCCCAGGACTTCTCTACCCCCCAGGGATTTTTCTACTTAGGAATCTTATAATCACACCCTCAAAGATGCAGATCAAGATCTTCCTCTTTGGCATGAATTACCTTATATGATAATGAGAGGATAGTTAGATTTTCATAGAAAAGAAATGATTTAACTCTCATGGGCTCTTTTCTCACTACTGCTATGCAGAAGCTGCTTTGGATTCCAAATTAGATTAAGCAACTTCCAGAAGTTTTAGGGTTGATGATAAACTGGTGAAGGGTTTCACAGGAAAAGAAGAATATGCTCTTTCCCTAGGTACAGTGTACCAGAATAGTTAGGGAGAGTGCGAATCTCTTTTCACTGGGATGGTGCTAATAAGGAAGCTATAGCCTTCATTATAAATGAAATTTTTTGCTTTTCTATTCTTTTCTCTCTCTCTCTCCTTTTCTTTCTTTCTTTCTTTCTTTCTTTCTTTCTTTCTTTCTTTCTTTTTTTTTCTTTCTTTCTTTCTTTCAAGGGGAAAATGCAGAGTGAAAGAAAAAAAGAATTAATAAAAACCTTTACTCTTTCTCTTTTATCATCTGTTTTGTTTTCTCTCTCCTCTTGGTGATTTCTCCTCATTCACTTTTATTCCTTTTAATCTGACTAGGCAAGACATGTAACTATCAGGGAATCTAAACATGTTTTCACTCATCCAATTTACAACCTGCTCTTCTGTTCTGATATGGATACTACTATTTGTCATAAGTTTTTAATGAGTACAGAATTATTGTCTACTAAATACTGAAATGCTTCAACCATTTTTAGTCCATGGTATTACACAATTGGTCACTGTTTGTTTTTCTTTCAGACAAAAGTAAGACATCAGCTAATTCTGCTTGCTTTGCTTCTCTCTTCAGGTTGTTTGAAAGTACACACAGATTCTGGATGATACTGGAAACCAATTATAGTACACTAGCAAGCATTAAACAGTTTTTTCCAGATTTAATCATGAGGAATACGCAGATTAAAGAGATGTGAGAAGAAGTTATGTGCTCACCCAATGGCTAAAGACCATAACAGAGATGGTCTTAGCTGTGATATGGATTTAAAAATGCTGACAAAAAATAAATCACCATACTTAATTGTTCTCTAGTCCATCACCACTGAATAGAAAATGAAATCTAGATTTCTTTGTTTGGCATGGAAAGTTTCCCACTTTCTGGTCACTAATCCTTCTTTTTACTCATTACTAGCCCCAGACACCTGTTTCATGCCCTCATGCCTTTGTCTATGCTTTTGCTATTCCCTGGAATTTATATTATTAATTTATTTGCTAAGTGGATTAATCCTCCAAATTTTTTTCTGAAAATCATGAAGACTTCCATGGGTACTTGAGACAGTCAAATGTTTTATTTCCATACTTACCCTCAACAGATATTTTTGTTTTATGGCTGGCCAGCATTTGGTCCAGCTCCTTTTGATGATAGCTGTGTCTTCTTGGGCAATTTCTCCATTGGACACACATACTGGGATATTAATCTAGGGGCCCTTCCTTCCCTAGCCAAGTGGCAAAGACATGGCCTATGCTAGACTGACAGGGCATGCCTTTCCTGGACCTGTATCTTAAACAAAGAAAAAAAAAAAAAACACCAAAACTTGTCAGAGCTCATTCTTGCTTCTCAAAGTGCCTTGACAAAACTGTACAATGGTTCCTGTTATATATAAGACACCTCCCATCCTCACACTGTCTTGATTCCTGCCCTGTTCTAAACCTGGGTCTCTGACCTCCTAAGGATTCTGTGAAACCCCTATACCTTCCCCATAAATGCTGTTTCTGCCTAAGTTAGCCAGAGGTTGTTTCTATTGTTCTTTTATTTTTTTCTTTATATGTCTTTATCAGAAATCACTCTACTATATTACATTCATATTTCTACATATCTGGTTCTCTCATTAGACTGAGTTCCTTGAGGGGAGAGTACATCTAAATCATTTGTTTATCCCCAGTCCCTTGACACTGATGAGCTCATGGTAAGGATTCAAAAAGTGTGTGTTGAATCAATCAAAGACTTAGGGGTGCCTGGGTGGCTCAATGGTTGAGCTTCTGCCTTTGGCTCAGGTGGTGATCCTGGGGTCCTGGGATCAACTCCCATATTGGGCTCCCCGTGGAGAGCCTGCTTCTCCCTCCACCTCTCTCTCTGTGTCTCTATGAATAAATAAATAAAATCTTTACAGAAAATGAAAGACTTAAAGAGACAAAAATGCTCATGAAGGCCATTATTAAAATATAACTGTAGGGAGGTATGTACACATCAAAACGGTTAAGAACTTTTAAGTCAGACTTAAGTTCAGGATTTGCACTTATTAGGTGAGTGCTTTTGGAGGAGAAACTGAAACCTCAGTTTCCTCATCCATAAAATGGACAAACTAGATCAGCTTCATAGAGTTAATGGAAATACAAAACAACCAAACAGCAAGCTAGTCCCTGGCACTGAAAACAGTAACATTAATAATTAGGTTATGAATAAAATGACTTACTCTAAGTTAGAACTGTGGGCTTTTGCAATTTAGAATGTAATGATCTACAATAGTTATTCAAAATAGTCTTAACATGTTTTAAAAGTCATTATAAAGTGCTACAAGGCTAAGGAAAACTTTATTCTGTTTTAAAAGGTATGATCAAGTTAAAATGTATCTACAGACCTCTTTAGGGTAAAGAATCTTCTAGAAAATATTTTTTTTTCAATATTGGCACAATATTCTTCCTAAACACTAAGAGGCACCAACCACGTGCAGGGTTGCTGTCCTGAATCAGGCAAGATAAGTGGAAGTCAAAGAGCCCCATAATAGAAGAGATGAGTTGATTTAAAACTCAGGCATTTTGAGATGCCTTTAAAGATCTCACTGCATTCTTTGTCAACGAACAAGATCATCAAAATTTTAAGTTTTTACTACAATAACCCTGGGTCCCCTGGAGAATACTCAGTGAAATATGAGAGCGGTTTTAATACCTTGAAGCCCAGCTGCATTCTAGCGAGGTCAGCCGAGGAGCAGTGCTAAGACTCGAGGGCCATAATGACTCCATATGGAGCCGGCGAGCAGCAAAGGTAATAAACTTTCCCACGATGATTTCTTTGCTCCTTGCAGTACTAAATGTAGACTGACAATCGCACATCTTTCTTTCAAAGGAATTTTTGACTTCAAGAATCACGATTTTTTGCCAACAATGATTCAGATCTACAAATTTACAGAAAGCACTGGTCCCACCTAACGAGGCTATATGCATATGTGTGTGTGTGTGTTTAATATTTTAATGTCACTGATAGAAAGTGTGCACCCCTTGACTTGTGCACAAAGATATTTCCTTTTTTTTTCTTTCTTGGAATGGAATACTCACTGAAGAGAAACTGGCATTAGCTTCCATGGTAATAAGATGACTCTAAATGAGGCATCTGAGGACAGAAACATTAGAAATTGGGGACAGCTGCGGACAGCAGATTTGGGACACTGGTATCATGTATGTAACAAATCTTTATTAATAAGTACATTAAATCCCATATTTTTCATTTATAACTGCTGCATAATTTCCTGTTAACACTTCATGTAAATTCCAGATAAGGTAATAATTTTTTTTTCAGAATTCTATTTCTGTTTCATTATATGTTCTATACTCTGCCCCACAGGTCAGTTGCATGATTGAAGTATTATGCCTCATTAAAATTCCACTAGTTAAAACATGGAGACGGAATTTTGGTAATTCTTTGCTCCATTGCTAGAATTAACCATTCCAATACATTCCTGGGCTCCCTGAACCTCATAATTTATGTACACATATACACTCACATCTACACCATTAACAAGTTCTTAAATATACACACATATGAGAAGCATATGCAACACAGATATGTGCTGGTCAAGGGGTCTAGATGTCCTCAACAGAAAGCTCTTATCTTTCTTTTGCTCCAGTGGCTGAAAATCCTTGCCCCACCACCCTCCCAGTTCAGTATTTCTAGCTAGCAGCTGCTATCAGAAACCTAAATAACAAAAATATGCAAACTTGCACACTAATTCCCTTTGGAGATAGATCTTGGCTGCAGCCCTGTCATAAATCAGAGAATTTCGATATGAAATGAGGCAAGCAGCTCTAATCATTTCTGCATTTCAAATTGGATCACTGGCTCAATCACTGGGCTTTTTTAAACTGCTTGCCTAAGAGCAAATGTGAGGCGGGAGATAATTCTGAAGACATCTCTTCTTTTGTGGCCGTAGAACTCTTTTAACTGTTTCAAGACTGAAGGCCACATTTCAGTGATAATAGCACAAATCTGCTGGGAGAGATATGGATCCTTCAAGACATCTTCCTCCTCTTTCAACTCCAGAATTCCATCAATATCTGCATATATTATATATATTAATATATGTGTGTGCATATGGGTTTTG
Source organism: Canis aureus (assembly GCF_053574225.1). NCBI lineage: Eukaryota > Metazoa > Chordata > Mammalia > Carnivora > Canidae > Canis > Canis aureus. Next base: position 9,641,494 of record NC_135624.1, on the reverse strand, counting down.
TGTGTCTAAAAAAGAAAGTGAGAAAAAAAAAAAAAAGAAGAGAAACATCTGACATGGATCCACAGTCTATTTCTCCTCAGAATTTCCTGTTTTTGACACAAGGCAAGTTTCAATTGCTCTGTGAGATAGTTAACATTTTTAAACTGGGAAAATGTATTTCAAATCAAATGAAATTGTACCAAAATGTGGAAGACTCTGGGGTTTCAAGGATGGCCTGTGGATCTGGCCACCCTTCAGTAGCCGAATGAGAAATAGGAAAGTCTTTTCACCTCCCTGGATGTTTTTTGCATTCTTATTATGATTGCATCATTATATTTTCACATCTCAGGCAACCCTTTAAAAACAATGTATCAAGGGGGAAAAAAGGGAGAAGAAAAAAAAAGCCTTCAAGGCAATTACGGAGAGTAAAGAATCCTCTTGACCTTTTGATATTTTTGCTTTGAGTCTCCCTTATTTCTTATCCAAATGATACTAAAGGCTTGTTGCAGGTTTCCTGTGCTCACTACAGTGCTTTGAAATGGAATTTAACTGTTTTTCAGAAGCTTCGGTAATGCCTTGTAAGCCTAATAGTGATCTGATGAAATTTTAAAGCTAAGCTGCTTGTGTTTTGAGAACAGAATAAAAATGTTTATCAAATTTTTCTTTTACACAGTTAACCAACAAGACAACTCTGCTTTATCTGGCGCTTTATTTTTCTGTTCTATTTTCACTTTTTGATGGCTGACACTGTATTTTATTTCTGGGGACTCATGATGTGAAATTTGCCATTCTCTAGTTATTAATTTTGAAAATTGGGAGAGGGCTGATGTTATGCTGATACAGGTGTTGGGGGACTTAATCACGCTACTTACATTTTTACTATGGCAACCCAATAAATGAGAGCATTACTGGATATTCTATGTACAGCTTTATAAATTGCATTTCTACTAAGCAAAGTGAATATGACTGCATTTGTCCTGCATACTTTCAGGCTGATTAAGATAATTCAATTTCTACAGCTTATCAAATCATATAAAAATCAAAAGCCTTTAAATTAAATATTTATGATGTGAAATTTTAGCATTTATTTATTTTTTATTTTTCTTGCATATAAGTTTAAAATTGTATTAGACTCAAGATACTGTTTTCCTAAGTGTTAATTAAAGCTAAACTTACAGTGCTGTCTTTGTTAATTCCACAGTTTTAAGAATAAATAAGTGTTATATATTTTTAAAGAATTATTAAACCTTATGTTTAATAAACAAATTTTGTGACTTAAAAAAACACTGCTATAAATAAAAATGCTTAAGTAATCCAACTTATTATAAAGCAAAATCATTTACTAACATTTAGGGGTCACTTGGTTTCTGTAATTGTCGCTTTTTTTTTTGTTGTTTTTCAAATAATTAATGCAAGGAGAACTCCACAAAGTTCTAAGAAGTTCCAAAAATTTAATCTCATGAATATGTAGCGTTTACTGTTTACAACCCAGTTTGTGGCCTCCACAGAGAAGAAAAACATCAGAATCAGCCCACTGATTCATAACCTATTTTTACCTTTTTTTTTTAAATCTGAGAACATTCAGCTAAGGCTCTAAGCTTTAGTAGGGAGTTAAGTCTGAAAACTGAAGTTATTTTAAGAGAACGGGGGTAGTTGTTACCACACTAACTTATCATACCCATAACTGATAAATACTTATAATAACCTTGCATTATCCTTCTAATCCCTCCTATTTTTATTTTCCTGGATAAGTTCCAAACTATTAAGACTACGGCACAACTATACTCTTTCAAGTCTGATACGCTTATTCCTAAAGTGCATCATATGTCTTGTGCAGTGATTGAGTGGGTGTTGGTAAAAAGTTAACTACACTTTCCCCGACTCGGTGTGTGTGTGCATGTATATATATATATGTATACACATGCTTTGTTCTTGTATTCTTACATGAATTTCTTCAAAGTACTATGCCAAGTGTAAAAGCTGTCTGCATCCATTAGAGAGAACTCTTGAAGTTTGGATACAGATATCTCTTCAAATTTATCATCTAACTCAAAAACACCTTTGGCTACCTCTATGGCCCCCAAAACCACTTCTCATGACTTGAAATGATCCAGCCCTCACAAAGAAATACATAAGGCATTTTTAGTATACATATGGCTCAAAACAGGTATTTAAAATAAGTAATAAAATTGTAGTATTGACACAAGTTGTATGCTGTATGACACTTATATACTGCTGCTATGAATATTATGATTATCGTCCTGCACAGATCACCCATCTGCAACAGAAGGGAGGACAATAACTTGATATGGGTGGAACACAATAAAGGGAGTTTCTCAGATACATGGCAGTGACATCACTGAATTAAAATGCAGCTTTTCAGAGACAAAAGCTAACCGCCCCCCCCACCCAACAGTGCGAGGAGTACAGCACACAGCAAATGGACATGAAGCATCAGCTTAGCTCAAAAGAAAACCAAGGGAAAATAATAAAAGTGAGCAGCAGAGTGGCACTCAGCAGCTAATTCAAAAAGGAAAGAGAAAGATAGCAGAGTCGTAAACAAAATGAATTGGAATATGAGTTAAAGGGAAAGTGCCAAGAACAGAAAGAATATGAATGGCAGAGTAGAAAAAGGAGGAAAAGAAAGAATAACTGGGTAATATGAGGTGAAGACACAAAACTAAGCTAGCAGTACGAAATAGGAGGCCAACAAGGGATTTAGCAACAAAAAAATACTATTAATCCAAATATATCACAAACACCTCAAACATTCTGCCTGTAATAAATTCAAATTTCTATATTAAACAAATCCCTAGCTTTTCTTAACTTTAGGTTTTTGTGAGCTTTGTTGGCAAAGTAGCTAAAATTGTTTGCAAAAGTTATTTTTTCTGATTATATATAAAAAACCGCCATATGGCTGGTAGGTATATTGCCAAGATAGTCTCTTTGTTGAGGCTTAAGAAAGCTATTGCACAAAGTCTGGATGACATGACAAAACTTGGGATTGTCATTTTCCATACATCATTTCTGTCCTTCAGATCATGACCCAATGACGTTCTGTTGGAACTTCATGGCACAAAAAAAACCCTTATATAAATATTGGCTGTTAATGATCAAGAGGTTGAATCATAGGACTAGGGGTGGAGTCCATGATGAATTTGGATCTAAGACCTACTAGGTTTGCACAAGCCCCTTCTTGGAGCTTTCACCTCTCAGGTGACTGTCTAGGCTAACTGCTTTGTAACCCGTTTTGAGCTACAAAGGTTTTAAAACATAAATGGGATTAGGAATCCTTAAATCCCATTCAACTGTGTGCACTCTGGATCAGGCATTTTTCCCCAAATACTGTCTGTGGCCATGTTCTCAACAGGTCAATGAGGAGAGGCCCCCAAACCTACCCATCATCAGCTGTCACCTAAACTTGCCCCCTGACTGGCCTGACATACATCCTTACTCTAAGAATTTAGTAAAGGACTATCTTAAATGGCATCCTGCCTGTGAGGAGGCAGTGTGGTTAATCTTTGACAAAAGAGCATTCACATGTCAACAAAACAAATGCCTAATGGAAGGCCCTACCGCAAAAGAATAAAGTAGGCCATTCAAGCTGCCAATAAAAAAGAAATTTAGAAAAGATTGAAAGTTTGATTCTAGCATCATCATTTCCACTGAGACTGAAGTCCAACCCAACATCCAGTACTCCCCCAGCAGCCTTAAACTGAAGCTATACCAGGCCCAAAGAGTCGACATGAAGAGTCTCGTATAATGAAGTGTTTTCAACTCAGAGGAGGGGAGAAGGAAAATCAAAACACTGTCTCTTATGATGACATGTGATCTTTAAGTAAAACATGTATTCAAAATATTGTGGGAGGGACGCCTGGGTGGCTCAGTGGTTGAGTGTCTGCCTTCATCTTGAGTCGTGATCCTGTGTTCCCGGGATCAAGTTCCACATTGGACTCCTGCATGGAGCCTGCTTCTCCTTCTGCCTGTCTCTGCCGCTCTCTCTCTCTCTTTCTCTCTCTGTCTCAATCTGTGTCTCTCATGAATAAATAAACAAATCTTTAAAAAAAATTATTGTGGGAAAGATTACTGAAGGAAGAAAAATATTTCTTTATCTTCCAGTCTGTTTTTCCTATATTTGCCACCAGAATCCTTTCTTTTCCATACAAAGGGAGTACTTTTGAGTAGTCCCAGATTTTACCACACCAGAAACTGAGTTGGCTATTTCAACAGAATTCATGTCTCTGCCCTATGTATGTAAGCAGATTAATCCTTAGATCAAATATTATCAAATGTATTCTAATCCATTTCTTCTCTTGCTTATATAGGTTATAAAATAGGCTTGTTTTTTCAAATCCAACCTATATTACGTTCCCTCCAAATGCACATATTCTCACCAAATGTAATAGCCTAATAGCCCGTAAAACAAATGAACAAAAACCAATGTTTAGAGCTAAAAACAGAACCAAAGTGTGTAGATTTTCTCAACCTTTCCCAGAGTGGCCTTGTATTGTCATAATCTATACTGCTAATCTCTTAAAATAGTCTATCCTCCTGGTCTCAAATAGGGATAATTTTATGCCCCCATCCAGGGGACATCTAGCAATGCCAAGAGAAATTTTTGAGTGTCACAATCAAGAGGCATGCTCCTGGCATCTAGTAAAGAGCAGGATGCTGCCAAACATCCTACAGTGCACAAGATAGCTCTTCATGAAAGAATTATCTGGCCCCAAATTACAATAGTGCCAAGGTTAATAAATATTCTTAATCTATATTTCTGATCTATACTTCCTGGTTTATAATTTATAACACTGTACAATAGTTTCCATTGTTATTTGTGCTTTATAGAAATGCTTCATATGGAAACCTGAAAAGAAATCTGTCAGCAATTTGTTTCTGGATTATACTCTACTTGCTAACACTTTCACAAAGTAAGGGACAGTCAGTATTTTTACTCCATGTCATTTTTTTCTTGGTTTTATCACAGGGGAAAAAAAAAAAAAAAAAAAAGCATTGGCATGCATTCTAAAGTAGAAGGCATTTTGACAATTCTTATGTTAAGTTTAATATAGTAAAAGGCCCACAGTTCCAAGTTTGAAATAAGTGGTATTCTTCTGCTTATGGCTAAAGCAATCCTTTAAGTACTATGAGATGCCACCTTCACTTTTATTCCATGCATGTGCCATTCATCTCTAAGAGTGTTAAGCCCAAAGCTTTTACCTTTGTACACAATCCTCAAAATAACTCTATGTTCTGGTTAAGTCTTTAATTAGATTGCAAACTCCTTGAAGGCAAGGATATTTTCCTTATTTTTTATGTCTGCTCAAAAAAAATTTAAAAAGAAGGAAAGAAAGAAAGAAAGAAAAGAAAGAAAGAAGAAAGAAAGAAAGAAAGAAAGAAAGAAAGAAAGAAAGAAAGAAAGAAAGAAAGAAAGAAAAACAGGCAGTGGCCTAAAAAACAAATACGTTACATGAGGTCCAAAAAATTCAAATATACTTTGATGTTGGATCAATTGTAATAAAGAGATCCCAGAAACTTTCAGAGAAGCCTCAATGATCTAATGCACAACTCAGTTGCATATATTTCTGAGCATCCTGGGTGGCTCAGTGGTTTAGTGCCGCCTTTGGCCCAGGGCCTGAAGAGACCCAGGATAGAGTCCCGTGTCGGGCTCCCTGCATGGAGCCTGCTTCTCCCTCTATCTGTGTTTCGGCCTCTCTCTCACTCTCTCTGTGTCTCTCATGAATAAATAAATAAAATCTTTAAAAAAAATCTCTAAAAATTGGAAGTGGTAGAAAAAAAAGTGGGAGGAGGATTATTTCGAATCTCCTTTGATGACATTTAGAAGTATCCTTGGGTAGTCAAAACAAAATTAAAAAATTGCATGGAAATAATCTGCAGTGGAGTTCAAAGTCAACTAGGCTGATGATTTAGGTATGTCATCAAAATATCTTTCAACTGACAAAAGAGTTATTTCATCTTAATGTACAACTCAGTGGTTCTTGAAATCTGCTGTGTTCTCTTTTGTCTGTAGGCCTTTGTACATTGTATTCTGCTACCTCCAACACACACACACAAACACACACACACCTTCCAATTCCCAAATACTCTTAAACTAATTTATTTCTATCCGGTCTACAGGCCTCCATTTAGATATCACTTCTATTTTTTTATTCCCAAATATATGTTAGATATTTTTCTAACATATTATATTTCCTTTTTTTTTAGCACTTACAATATTATCACTACTTACCTACTATATAGTAGTTCCCCACTATTTGATCACATTTCCTATTAAATAAAATCTACAGGATAACAAGATCCAAATCTATTTCAAGTACATTGAAGTATCTTCAGAGCCTAGGACCATGCCTAGTATCTCCTTACTAATAAATGTTAAGATAATGAGTAGATGAATGAAATAAAATACATAAACAGTTACTTTCTATGTATCCACTCCTACGCAGAGCACATATATAACTTGACTCAGACCAGACAGTTATATATTCAAAACAGACAATAAATCAAGGTTGAAGTGATTTGGTCATCTACACCTTTAGAGAGGAAGCCAGAAAGCACTGGGTGCTGGTACAAATAGAAGGGGAAAAAAAAAAAAAAAAAAAAACCCTGAAACCATGGACTTCAATAAGTTTATATCCCACTATTCGCCAGCTATTTTCTGCTTTCTTCTTTAAGAAACATTGTATTCTGGTCATTGTATGCCTACTATGGAAATACCCACCCCGCCAAGCAAAAACAAACAAACAAACAAACAAACAAACAAACAAAAAAAAACAGGAACACTAAAGTATCTTAAAAACCTTTCTATGTAGATCAGATAGCATGGTAAAAACTATTAAACAGCTGATAATTTGTAAGGATTACAGTGTAAAGCATGTCCTCATCTGGATTAGATCCCAATGCTTCCCTGCCCCAAGTTACAAGTGGTATTATTTATTCCATTATACTTTTCCTTCCCCCAAACAGTCATTTGTTTTAGGTCAAAATTGGTCAGGAGAAAGAGCAGTTTTTATAGCCACACACCTACCCCCTATCATAACCAATGTCCTACCTTTAAGGACAGAAACACAGAGTTATGAACAACAGTTCTGCTATCTAATGTGGTGCTTGCATTTAACTGATCACCAACTCTAGTGGTGAGACGCAGACCATTGTCAGATACCTAGTATTTTTCAAGACATTGTCCAGACTAGTTTCCCTGTTGCCTTATCGGAGGGTTTTATCGGGCCTCTGCATGATAAGGGTTGCTATTATTTGCCAAGTTGGAATTTTTGTAAAATTCCTTAATTTTCTGTTGTTAATCCATCAAACATAAACACACAAAAACTTATCTTATTCTACAAGAAGAAATGATTGTTGGCAAACCAGGAGATAAAAGGGTTGGGAGCAACAAGTTGTCTTTAGTTTCCTCAACTCTGTCCAAACCAGGCTACTTTGTGTGTTTGACACCAGAGGACAGAACAATCTATGCACAGTACTCCCCACGGCTTTTTTTTTTTTTTTTTTTTTTTTTCCTCAGCATGTTCAGATCAAGACTTACTGGGAAGAAGGAATTTACTTTCCTTATATTGTTTTTTCTTGTTGTTGGGATAGACATCATAAAATACATTCTGTTAATGACACAGAGGCATAATTCTAAACAATTTAGAAAAAAACAAAGTGAAATATTATAAAGGAGAATAACTGTATTTCTAAAAGTAACCTTAAAAACATATAGAGCACCCCGTCATTGTTATTTCAGTTCAAAATATACTGCTAAATAGCACTATAATTTAGAAATTCCAATATTTAAAAATAGTATTTTTCACTTGCAAACTCATTTTTTCAGATGCCAAAAAAAGCTCAAATATAATTCAGGATCTTTAAAAAAATGTAATACTAAACAAAAAAGGGAGGGTGGGAATATGATAAAAATATATTTTACTTCATGAGGAATTTTAGAAATCAAGAAGAAAAAAAATTTGCTTAACCTGCTAACTTCTTACAAACTTTTTAGGTCTTTTAAAGAATCTTTCTTTACATGGTTTATGAATATAGTAGTCTGCAAGAGAGCTATTCCGTGATGTCTTTACTAAAATGGACAATGAGCAATGAATTGCTAGGTTGCATAGATTCAGAGTCCTGAGTCCTTAAATCCACTTCAGTAGAACACTCCTCTCTGATTTCCTTCAGCGCCTTTTCTCCAAACCAGCACTTCCAGCCCATATGTTTATTCTCCAACCCTCTGGGAAGTCACCTTTCATCAAAAGAAGTGTGCTAATCTTCCACAGTACCACTGCCATTGGCACCTCTTGCCCCCTTTACACTGCTTCTATCTGAGTATTCAGGAAAAAGCTTTTAGGACTTACAACAATACAAAAAGGAAAAAAAAAATCCTTAACTGCTTTGGCAAATGAAAGAGCTAGCTTCGTCTCAAAACTCAATTGCATAGACTTCAGAAATCATAAAATTCATGAACCCACAAAAGACATCCTCTAATTTATTTCTAAGAAACAAACTGCAAACTTGTTGCCTATTTTTCCCTGTAAGTATTAAAAGACTAATTTTTAAAAAAAACAATTTATTTCTGCTTTTCAACATTAATGGACAGCAACCATCTCCCAAATATTGTAAAGATATAATACCCAGTGTTGTTTTTTCAATACACGGGTATGTAACCAGATAATATATAATCAATACATAACCAAATCATACCTATAACTAAATATATAACCATAGAATAAGCAAATCTGATGAAGCAAGAGAAGTTTGGGGAAGTGATAAACATGGATAATCCATTCCATTTTCATTAATTTAAAAAGTTATGAATAAGTTCCAAATAAGGAGTATAGTACCCTGTATTAATGGCTGATTTCTCAGTTTACTTATTTTAGCTAAAGTTCCATTCAAAAAAATAAATAAATAAAGTTCCATTCAGCACAAATTTGAAGGAAACCACCTAGATTTCTGGGTGTCTATGGCTAAAAGACTTCCTTAATGACCTATCTACCAGATGTTGCTAGCCAGCAGGAGGAGGGATGGACACAGCTGCAGCATTTGCTCCTCCCAGGCAGATAGATGGTCACATTAAAAATTGAAATCCGTTGCTGCCAAACACCTCATGTTGGTACATTCACAGTGTACACTGTTTCTCAACCTTGGCACTATGACATCTTGACCCAGATTATTCTTCATTGTGGGAAGCTAGCTAGTGCTTTGCAGGAGGTTTAGCAATAACTCTGGCCTCAACCAACTGCAGGATGGTAGCAATACTCTCCTTCTTCCTCCTCCACCCCCTACCCTCAGCCTGTGAACCAAAAATGTCTCTGGGCATTACCCTTAGGGGCAAAACTCCCCTGGTTGAGAACCACTGAATTAACCATGATTCAATAATGAAGAGTTATGAAGATAGCCTTTCATTCTTTCCAACTCATTTTTCTGATCTAAACCAGTTTTGAAATACCATATGTTCTTTCCAAGGTAGGATATCACCTCAAAGCTAATATATCCAGGTGGGTTGGTCAGTAAAATTACGGTTTCTCCAAGATCTCATTCTGTGCTTTTGAATCTAAAGTACTAGAAAGAATCCTTGACAAGATGAAGTTATATAATCTCATCCGACAAATGATCTCACTTCAATGCTAACACTAACTTTACTATGAAGCAAAAACAGGCACATTTTCAAATATTGATTCCAACTAATGTCTGATCCTAACAGGCATGATCTTATCAAGGCCCTACTATAATAGAAGGAGTGTCAGAGTTAAACAGAATAGGCTAGGATAAGATTGCAATCTACCTCACAATGATGTGATGGTATCACAGAATGGGGATAGTATTCTAAGTAATTATCATTAATAGATCCTGGCACAGGAAAGAGCAGGCCTCACTAGATCTAAACAAATTTGAGTGAGATTAAAATAAGGTTGTTGAGAATCAAAGTTTAAGGTACTAGGTGTTTTCGAAGTCATTTTTCAAAGTTTAAAATACTAGATTCTAAGTGAACAGGGAAGTGTAGAATGATCTAAGTACCATGAACATTCAAATATTCAGGGGGGGGGAAATGCCACTTTATTATTGATGCAGGTGCATTTATTTGTCTCTCTGCCTACCACATCCATTCTAGTTATTTCTATGTTTGGGTCTAATTAGAGTATTAGTAAACAGGTTAGTTCTAGCTACTGAACAAGGTTAAATGCATTTGCTATTTGCAGTCTACCAGACATCAATCTAATAAATTAATCTCCATCACAAGAAACAGAAAAGGTTTGTTTATATTCCTTAAGTCAGTGGCCCAGGTTTAGTATATGCTTCTGAAACCATGTAAGGCATCTTAATGCAGAAAAGGTTCAAAAGTAGCTTTTCCAACTTCTAAATATAAGATCCTTGTACTGTGCTGATTCATTCATTCTTCAGCCTCTGTGTCCCAGTACACAAAAAGTCATGATTATCACTTCAAAGAAGTAGTAAGTACATGCAATCTAAGAAGGATTCAGGATCCTTTCTATTTTAACTAATTAATGACAACTTAATAGACATAATGGCATCTAGTAGAAGATTTTTATCTTTTGGAAGGTCCGTTGTATAAACCCATTACTACTTGCTGAGATTTCTTTTTCTTGCTAAGATTTTTATGCTTATTATATTGAGCTAAATATATGTTTGCATGAAAAAATACTAGTGATCATTAGTCCAAATAATTAAGAGAACACAAATGATTTTGCTAGAAACTTACTTTTAAACTCTAAAGAGGTCCCTACTCCTCCCTGTATAAAACAGAGATAACGAGTCCTTTTCTTAGTACCATGACACAACATTTAAAGTTAAGCAAACAATATAAGAGTATTAATTAGTTAATGTGATCAAAAGAATGTTCCAGTGATTTTTTTTCATATATATTGAAAGCACAGTTATGATTATTACTAGCCCGGTTATTTTTCTTATTCACACTCTGTCCAGACTTTTCTGGGAGGGGAAAAGCCAAACTATATCTTACTTTGTGTTTCTTTTCTCAAATGGGTGATTAATTACAGGTGCTGAAATCTTTTGGATAATCACCCAGGATGAATGCATCGCTTAAATCAGCAGGACATAGAGAGCTCTAAATGCTACTAGTTGTTAACATAGTAAAGCAAAACAGAACATTCTCCACTTTGTATCTTGTCTAAAAATAATGCAGTCATTGACCTTAACCTTATCAAACTGGTCCCATCATCAAGGTCAAATACAATAGTAAATAACTTCAATTGGACATGAGCATACCATAAGTATTTATTATACAACTATATCTGTACTCACATTTTTCTATATAAAATGTGCTTACAAAAATTATTTTTTTCAGTAAATAAATTTAATTTTGAAATGGACTAGTGAGATTTGGCAAAGACTTAGATACAAAGGATATCTATCCCTTTTAGTCATCTTCTAAGAGCCTCTATTTCTACCCCAATGCCATAATACATGATATACATGGACAGACCCCATATTAGGTATCTAAAGAGACCAAAAAGAGTAGTTGTCATCAGCATATACCTTCATATGATTGAAGATACTCTCTCCTTTACTTTGACCAAAGAAAAGAGGACATAGGGGAGACAATTCAGAAAATTTCTAGATCCTAATTTTTGGGGATGGTTAATGGATGAATACTGAGGCTCTCTAGAGCCAGAGAACCATTGTACATTATGTAACACCAGGTGAAGAGACAGCAAAAAGCACAGGTGTAGTGCTAGTTTTACAGACTTGGAACACTTCACAAGAGTGAGCCATTGGCATGGTGCACAGAATGGCAGGAATGTTAAGCAGGCACAGCTATATTTGAATCTCACTTAGCAACTACCACGATGCATCCTGCTAATTCTCTTTCCAGTTTCCATTTTGCAAGAACGGATTAAACAAAGAAAGGAAACTACTATCTGGGAAAAAAATCATCAGTTTGTTGAAAAACATATGGAAATACTGGTTTTTGTTCCTTCACGCACTAAGGGGATTTATGCGAAGAGAAAGCAAATGACACACAGTGAAACTAGGGGCTGACTCTGTTGCCAACAGGCTCATCACTATTTTTCATCTTTGTAACATATACCCACAATATGCTCTCTTTCTTCAGCCTGCTAATCAGGGCAGTGGTACCTGATAGTGGATGATTGACTAAAGAAATCAAGATTGAGCTTATTCCCTGGGGCACACAGTACCCTAGATCAAAGAGTGCACATGTGGCATCCTGAAAATGCAATCCCACTGCTCTCACCTCTCAACTCCCTGACACAGGAACCAAAGACAAAACAGTGGTTCTGTCTCTCTTTAAAGAGGGAGCAAAGAATTAGAGGGAAAATTTGGAGATCTGGACTGACTCAATTAAACAATTCTTTTTAAAAAGCTTAAGGCTAGTTTTTACTTTCTAACCCAATTTTCCATATTCTAATCTCAATGATAAATTAAGAACAGCCATGTTGGATGCTAAATGCTTAAAACCAAGATGATCTCTTTGTACAAGAATGGATAGAATTTCATCTGGAAACTGCTGTATTAAAAACGCAGTGCAGTTTATTTCAAGAAATTGATGGAAATATTAGTGTTGTTTTTTTTTAAAGATTTTATTTGAGAGAGTGAGGAAGGAAGAGAGAGAGAGAGAGAGAGAGAGAGAGCATGCACATGATCAGGGATGGAGGGAGAGAGAAAAGCAGATTCCCCTGCTGAGCAGGAAGCTTGACATGGGCTCAAACCTAAGACTGTGGGATCATGATCTGAGCTGAAGGCAGATGCTTTAAACTGAGCCACCCAGGCACCCCAGAAGTGCTGGCATTAAAACATCTTTTTTTTTTTTTTTAATCTGCAGCACCTTTAATTACAGTGTCACTTAAAAAACCACTTCTTTTCTTTAGCTATTTCACGAGTCATTATATTTCATTGGTTAATAGAAAATATCCTAAAGGAGGCTCACCTACCATTTCATAAATAAGAGCACACAGAATAATAACAAACTTCATCCTGATTTAGGATCAGATTTTTAATGGCATAAAAAGCATTATAAATATCAATGGAAACTATAAAACTGTAATTAATGCCTGTGGAGTTATGACGTTACCTCTTTTTTATCAGTTTTCTCGTATATATCAATTGCATTCAATATACAGCATTCTTAAAGCATTATAAAGAAACTCAAGCTCCAACATAAGCAACTGTAGTGAGCATTCAGTCATCTCACAATGGACTCTGCTTTATTTCTACATACACCAATGATAAAAGCACTTTTCTGTTTCCAATAAAGTATTAATATCCATGTCTATCTGAAGTGCGGATAGAATCTAATACTTTTACCATGTTAGGTTCACTAGTTAAAAAAATTAATTCTATTATTTCACAATTGGTCAACGTGGATCATGTGGATTTTGAGAGGAGTCACATCTGCAAAATGGGAGCAAATTGCTGAGAAACTTTTAAGTGCTATATACATTATGCATATTTTGTATTAGTTGATGGTAAAAAACCAGCTCACATTACAATCTATTTCAGGAGCAAGCAGGGTAAAACAATACAGTAAAATATAGGAAGTAAAAGTTAGTTTGTAGTAACTGATCAACTAAAATGCACTGTACTTGTTGTTTGTATGGATTTCTTTGCAACATTAAGATAACTGCATATGCACTAGTAAAAGATAATTAACTATCAAGAAGATGCTGCTAAAATAGTATGCTCCCCATTCCTTTGGATGCTGTGAAGCCAACTGAAGGGAGATAACTTGCTTCTCTTTTCAAGCCTGTAGTGGCTATGGAGGTATATAAAAAATAATCAAAAGACTGACTACCCTTTTGTCCCTTGCAATATAAGTGGGATATAAGATCTACAGCAAACATTAACAATATCGTATAATAATATTACTCCCAAACCACTTTATTTCTTAAGTCTAGAGATAAATACTAAAAAAGATTCTGAAAAAAAAAAGATTCTGTTCTCATCCCAATTTAATTGTTTAAATCTCTTATAATCACAAAGTATTATTATACTATTCCAATGAAGGTTATAGACTGTTCTCAATAATTCAGGCTTGTGGAGAATAGAGAATAAGGAGAAAAGAAAACTAACAGAAGATCAAATAATATGAGAGAATTTTTAGTTTTATTGCTTGCATAATTTTTTCATTTCTCACATTTTGTTTTCTTACCATTTTTGCCACTAACCCAATTGGGTCTTACTATAATGCTCTAGTTGGTCAAGAATTATAAACATCTTTTTCATCCTGCAGACTAACACACCTAAATGCTCTACATTTGTTCCAAGTTACCTATTACTTAAAATATGCTTATGGTAATTTGGCAATTGTGTGTTTTGCCCTAAGATAAAATATTAAAATTAAGAGCAATAATGAAATTACAGAAACATTATCAATATTTATAATGTTGCCTAATCTATGACAAGAAAAATATTGAGTAATTTTGTATAACTCATTCAACAACAAAGGGGTACATTACTTCATGAGATTGTTTTACTTAGGAAAATTAAGAGTATAAACAATAAAATTAAAATATTAATCTTATTTATTGGCTTAAAAATCAACCATTTATTGTGTGTGACTCTGTATATGTGTGTATATGTGCCTGTGTGCTGATAAATATGGCTTTTTGTGTATTATGTTTGTTTGAAGCAATACATAACAGCTATGGATAGAATCCCGTTAATTTAAATACTCATCCAAGAAGTAACTCTGTTTGAGAAGAATTCAGATTTTGTGTTCCTGCTCCTTAGCAGAGTTCCTGCCTTATATACCTGCAATTCTGAGTCAAGTTTTCCTTCAAGATGTCTAGTACAATGTATCTAACAGAGAAATAGATGTTAGTCATTCAATTGCTTACAGATAACAGCAGGGGGAGACCATGGAAATAGGCACAAAATAATATCTACTACCTTCTCATTTGTCGATAAGAAAGATCAAAAAAAAAAAAAAAGATCAAACACACACACACACACACACACAACTTGGAAGGCACACAATTTGGTTAGTGTGACAAATTAAAATGGGTCCAAGTGGTCCATCTCTTCTCTTTCATCTAGTCCCTTACGTAACCAGTGGCCAGAAGTTTAGGTTATGCCCCTTCTAGCAAGCTTATTTAATGATTAACGTCAGATAAACATAAATGACCATATAAAAGAATCTGACTGCTCATCACAAATACAAAGTGTGAGTATTATTATCCAAATAGAGCCATCCTTCCAGAGCTTTTTTAGGAAGAAAAAGTTGTGCTTTGAAATGACACTGGTAAATATGTCACTTTCCTTGTAGTTTATCTTTACATGCAGACATTCTTTTAAACAAAAGTTGAGAGTCTGAGTTAAACTCACCAAAACAAGGAGATTAAAGTTGAAGAGGGAGTCTCCCTCTATCAGGCAGGCTGAGGGGCCACAGTTCACCTCTACGCCACTGAGTTAGTTCCTAACTGAGCACTGTACTATCCATGGTATGTGAGGTCGTTGCCTATCATTCATCCCTCTGACAACCACTTTGTTTTTGACTCTTTATGCCTGTATGCTTATTTAGAACATGCCAGAACACAGTGGAATGAATGAAAGAATAAACTAGCCTAATCTAGAAGGCCACAGCCTGTTTACAGGATGCCAACTTTTCTGGCCCCATTCACTAACTGCTGTTTTTATTTTATTATTGTGGTATACTATAAAATATTGGTTCTATTTTGCTGGAGCTTCAGCTGTCTTTTAGTTGTTTTTTTTCATGGGTAAGAATGATTTTATTTTAGCTGTCCTGGGAACTGTATATCAGTTTCTAAAGCTCACTAGAATTCTCTTAGCTATATGATTTTTTTTGAAACATTTAATGTGGATTTAAAAAAAAAAAATCCACAGCAAAAATAGCACATTTATCCCCTTTACAAAAATCCCAATAAATAACAAAGGTACATTAGGCTTCAAAACAGCTTAACAGAACCATATGTGGATCCAAAGGCCTGCCAAAATGGAATCAGCATTATAAAAGATAGTTTCATATTTCATCTAGCTATAAAATAGGAACTTACAGTATATAAAATGCATTGGCTACTTGCACAGAGCTCGTGATGACAATGGCATGGAAACTCATTGTCAGCAGATTAAAAGTGACCTCCATACATAGTCTGGGAGGTTTCTTGAGGTTTTTTTTTTTCTTTCTTTTGTTGTTTTTTTAAATTTTTTGTCTTTTTGACCTGGATTGACTAATCACAGATTATGGAGCAAGTAACTTAAAACAGCATCTTGAACCTCAACCCCTCTGACAGTCAGAATTTCACCATCACAGTATTTCCTTAGAAAATCTTGAAGAAGCAGCAGAAGGTCTGGCACTGAACCCTTAGGATCCCATTAAGGGCCTCTGCTGTATTCCACAGCTCGTCTAGTCCAAAACGGCATACTCTACTCCCACAGATGCTCTCCAAAGCCATTTGGAATCCTCTTTTCCTTATCAGGCTGATACAGACCTGCATCATCCTCGGAGCCTTCTGACAGGGGCTACAACAATTGGGGGAGGGGGGTGATACAACTGTTCATTGTTTCCTTTCACAAAACCCTGCCACAGGGCGCAGATTAACACCAAAAAATAGATGGCTGCAACCGAAGAGAAACATTTTTCAGAGTGCCTCCACCTGATTAATGAAGCAATGGAGCCGACCACTGCTTGACTCCCATCATGCACCCCCGCCCCCGCCTCCTCCTGGAGTATCTGTGAAATGGGGAACACTTCTGCCCGTGTCTGCCTCCTTGGAAGAGCTGTCATGCTCAGAAAGTTTTGAAGGAAGGCAACGATTATAAAATGGCCTGTGTTCTTTGCTGACAATATTCAGGTAAAGAAACAGAACTTTTTCACCACGACTGAACTTCCTTAATGAAGGAAAGTGCATGCTATCTTTTTTTTTTTTTCTTTTTTTTTTTCCTGTAGATACTTCATTCAACACGTACTTGGAACCTGACGCTTCTCTCAGATGCGCCTGCGCACAACACTGGACACCTCCCACGGACTAATAGGCTACACATGCCTGAGTAGCAGTGACTCTAGGATGCAAGGTGGTAACGCCATATTCGAGATTGGTATCAGAACCTGATGGACTCCTGCTGCTCCTGTCCTCAGGATAATGCTCACACACAGGGTAATGAGAAACAAATGGTATTTGTTTGACTTCTTAATAAAATCCAAAACTTAAGGCATGTGCCATGCCTTTGCTCTTCCGAACTCTGTTCCCATTTCTTCATATTTCACGTTGTGTCACTACCTGTGTTATGAATGCCTTATTCACTCCACTCTATCCTGAACTCTAAGATGCCATAAATAATGAAAGAATTGAGTTAACATTTTAAAATACAAACCTAACTCAAAAGTGAATCAGACAGGGTAAATTACTTTTCCAATTGTCTGAAATCCCCAATCTCACACCTGAGAAATGCCTTCTGCAGAATAACTCCTTACAAAAAGAAAACACACAAAGAAGCCAGGATAATTCAAAATGCAGTTTGACCACTTAACCTTTCTTTCTCTTCCTCAAAATATATATGTTTTTGCTCTGCTTCTGTGGTGATCATACTTAGATGATAAATACTCTAAGTACATACCTTGTACTTCTCTAGACTATGAGTTCTCAGAATACTAGAGCTGGCTAGTTGATAAGTATGTGTGTCTGTGTGTGTATAAATACATGTGTGCACACGTGTATGAAGATGCATATGTACAATGACAGCCAAACTGCTTTTCAAATATGTTCAGAGAAGGGACAGAAGAGAAAAGGCTAGATGCACTGCTAGGGGCAGGGGCTGGGGGGTGTTTCAAGGAATGGGTAATCTATTTTCTATTCATGGGCATAATAAAAAGTAATCTAGGTCTATTTTTTCAAAGTGACTAAATGCATATAATTTTATATAATTTTACAACAACTCTATGATGTTGAGCTGGTATAATAACATCCATTTTACAAATGAGGAAACTGAGAGCATTTGTGATTACCCAAGATAGCACATCCACTTTGGCTAATAACAGTTGGGAGTAGAATCAGGCTTCTCTGACCACATCATGGGCTCTTCCATACTTTTCCAGTTCTGATCTTTACAATGTGCTAGTGTATGTTTCTCAAAAATTACTAAAGGAGAAGGAACACTCAGCAATCAGCCTGCTTCTGGTTCCTAATTTCCAGAGTTAGATTTTGTACAACTCACATTTCATATATTTTAATTCACCTTTCTCTATCCTCACAAGTTCTAACTAAATTAATCAAGAAGATACTAATCACCTTCCATGTGGAAAACCTAATTTAGTTTCAAAAGTAAGAATAAAATAGATCTCATTTTCACAGCTGTCTTTTTACTTATCACTTCATCTTTGATTTTGGTGATGATGCTTTATAATGTCTGATTTAATTTTTTTCTATTCATATTAACTTGACTTTCTTTTGTGATTTCTCCCATTGCTCTTATTGTTTGAAAGTTCTCCTGTATCCAGAGGTCAGGTAACTATTTATGCAAGTTACCTTTAGAGGTAAACAGACTTGGTGACCGGCTGGGCTCCAAATCAACTGGCCTTTGGTTTTAATCTCTTCCATTCAGTGTGGGCCAGACTAGTGACTGAATTCTAATAAGTAGAATTCCACAAAAGTAATGGAATTCCACTTCCATGATTAGGCTACAAAACGATTGTGGCTTTCATCTTAGGCTCCTTCTCTTCCTCTCTCATTCACTTGCTCAAAGAGAAGCCAGCTGCCATGACGTGAGTTGCTCTATGGAGAGGCCCAGAGGCAAAGAACTGAGTCAATAGATATGTTAGTTAGCTTGCAAGCAGATCTTCCTACAGTTGAGAGATGACACCACAGCCCTGACTATCGCTGTGATTGCAGCCTTGTAAGAGACACTATACCCAAGTCTTCTAGATAGCTGTGCTCACATTTCTCATCTCAGAAACTAAGAATAGAGAGTATGAGGAAAAACCACAAAGCTTACACACAGCCGTGTGCTTGACTCTGAGTGCTGAACCTTTATAACAGGAAGAGATATAACCCATACCTGGCATAAAATTATTAGAATCAAGAAGCCATGGTTTTGCCAAACTAAGCCAAAGGATTTTATGAGGAAGTGATGGAAGATCAAACGAGAAATATTTATTTTAAATCCTATATGCAAATTAACAAAGAAAAGACATGTTAATTTCAAAAGAGAGGGTCTCAAATAATTTCAGAAGTTTCTAAAAGCACTTAAACATTCTTTTTCTCTTATTAGAAATGCGTACAAAATTTCTTGGCTGTGGATCATCATACAATATCAATAGAGAGCCTTATAAGAGTGGCTTAGACAAGGTCATACTCACAGACTTTCCTTTACCAGGAAAACCTCATATGATGCTAAAGGTTGTCAATGCCAATTGAGAGCTACTGTTAAATTATATATTATTAATGGTGTCCTGGAAACACCTACTCATAGTTTAAAAGCAGAATCTAATATTTTATAACATATTCAAGAGTTATCCCTAAGTCATATTGATTTTTAAGGCTAAACAGAAGAAATAAAAAATAGCCCATTCTTTCAGTTACCATTTCAGTTACTGAATGTGTTAATTATCATGCCTAGCTGAGATCACTGCTAAATTCTCATAACATTGGAGCAATATTTATTATAATCATGCAAATAATGGGTAAGTACACAATGCC
Organism: Canis aureus; assembly: GCF_053574225.1. Lineage (NCBI taxonomy): Eukaryota > Metazoa > Chordata > Mammalia > Carnivora > Canidae > Canis > Canis aureus. The sequence continues at coordinate 9,621,854 of NC_135624.1, read as the reverse complement.
AACCCAACTGTTTTTAAAAAACTTGTGGAATGTCAACTCTTCAAAAAAAATGGGGGGGGGGGGAAGACTTTAAAAGTCATGCCAGATAAATCAGCAAATAACAAAATAAAAATTTTTTTTTTTAATTTTTATTTATTTATGATAGTCACACAGAGAGAGAGAGAGAAGCAGAGACATAGGCAGAGGGAGAATCAGGCTCCATGCACCGGGAGCCCATCGTGGGATTCGATCCCAGGTCTCCAGGATCACGCCCCGGGCCAAAGGCAGGCGCTAAACCGCTGTGCCACCCAGGGATCCCAACAAAAGAAAATTTTGATCAACTTTTCAAACTGCTCCTCACAGTGCTTTCTCATCCTGACTTCTCCTCCAGCCAAGATGTTTTCCAAGTTTTATATTCTATAATTTGTGTTATGAAAACAATAGAGTTTACAAAACACTCTCTCACCACTCAAGAATTTGATAGACTCCCTTTGGGGAGCAGAGACTCTATCTCCATCCCCTGAGGGACCATAAAGTGTGAAAAAGGTCTAGAACAGGAACAACTCTGCAAAGAGTGTCTGGAGCTATGAACCAATAGCCAGATTTTGTCTTCAATGCTATGCTTAGTGCTACTCAACAGTTTCTTCAAAATTACACACATATTCTTAGTAGAACCACTTTGATAATATGAGGATATGAATAGCTACTCCTTCCAGACACTGACTAAATTAACAGCATAACATAGAGTCATTTTAATAATTCCTTGAAAAGATAATTTTCAATATAAGTTCTCCTTAAGTTCTAGAGAAAGGGAACAATGAATAATCTTACGTGAAGAAAAAGATACCTTTTGCTTGTTTAAATTTGCCTAAGTATAGGTAAATAGGTTTAGCCATGTATGATAATTCAAAGGTAAAAATGTGTTTAAATTTCAGACATAGGTAACTAAGGTACACATAAATTGCCTACATATGACAAGTAATTGTCTTTGTGTTCCCACCTTTCAAATACAAGTCCAAACACAGAGAACCTGGAAAGACTTCACAATCAGAAGAAACAATAAATCAAAGAGAGATTGAGATTAGCAGAGAGACCAAGACACAAGACACAAAAGGTGTGTCTTGGAGGCAGGTACAAATTATTAGGAAAGGCACAATTTGTATCTTTATTTCAACATCATTTTCTCATATTACAATATAATTCCATCCACTGCCAACATCACCGCTATGCCTACATTGTAATACAATCAATCCCTTCAGATCCATATGCAACTGACTTGCCTGGTTTGCCTCTACAGATCTGAATTGTGAAATAATTCCTTGGTGTTTGGTTTCTTCCTTTCTGAAACATTCTGTAGGATGCCTTTACCAACGTGGAATTCCATACCAACCACTCTCCTCTCCCACAAATAAACAAATAAACAAACAAACAAGAAACCTACTCTAATTCTAAAAACCAGATCAATGTGTCACTTTCCAAGACTCTGTGGCATTAAATGTTTTGTCTCGTGTCTTCTTCAAGCAGCTTCCACTCAGTTTCCATTAATTCTCCACAAAGCAGATACAGTATAAGAGAAGCCAGGATCTTGGCCTCCCTAAGGGACAAATCTACAACCTCCATCAATAAAGAATTTCACCAACGCTTCCCAAGAGGGAGAGGGTACAATTAAAAAGGTTATAAGTCCTTGCACTACTAGAACCTAAGGGCATCCGTGAATGAAACTGGCTTCAGCCCAATTAGAGGAATCAGTACATTTGTCTTCTCTTGGAACAACCCTGCTCTTACGGTTCCCATCAATTCAGTATAAATCTGACTGATCTTATCCAAGAAGTTAATAGAAAATTGCTCACAGTGGGCGACTGCCACCTCAGTTTCCAAGCAGAGACAGATGGAATTTCCCAGATGGTTTGTCACTGGAAAGAGAGATGCTGGATGAGACTTCACAGAAAGCATGGTTGAGCAGAACACCTTCTTGGCCTTCACCCAGGTCATAGTGAGGGATCTAAAGCAGATTCTGCTGTAAACAAATCATAATTGCCTCAAAGGGCTCAACACCTCATCCTCCCTCACCGCTTCACGGGTTACAAATCTAATACTGAAATTAGTCAATGTCAAGAAACCATCATGGGCATATCTCCTTAGTGGGTAAGCACTGAGGAAATACAGTTATCCTGCCCAACTGAATCTTACACTCAACTGAGATGAAGAATAAACATAAATACATAAACAAACAAAAAACAGACACAAGAGGATATTAATTATGATAATCGTATTGCTAAGTTGGGCGGATCAAGTAAAGTTTCCGAGGAAACAAAAGAAACCGGTATGAAGACATGGAGATAACATAAGGATCTTGAATAAAGAGATACACATTATTCATTGATACTAGAGATAAGAGAAAGGGAAGAACCGATTTCCTAATTCTTTATAGGTTATTCAATGGGCCTGTGCTCTAAGCTAGACATTGTTCGAGGGAGAAAGGATGCAAAAAAGACATATAGTCCTCAGGAGAGCCACATAAAGAGATGCAATTCTGTGATAAATACTCTCATCCTAGTAAATCTAGAGCATCCGGGGAATATTGAGGAGACCATTTCTATTCCAGACTTTAAGAAAGGTCTACTTGAGCTGAGTTTTTATGTAAGAATTGGAGTCGGTGTGCTAATAAATAGAGGGTGTGGGGGGAGCACAGAGCTTCCTAGGATGATGAGATAGCAAGACAGCATGGCCAGATGCACAGAGATGTGAGAAGAAAGTACATTCAGAGCACTACAGGTGGTTGATGTTGACTGAAATTCCACACTGAGAGTGGAAAAGGGGAAAGAGCAAAGGAGGTGAGTATCACGAAGACCCTTTTTGGCTTTGCCAAGGAGTCTGGGTTCTCCCTTGCCCTGTAGGATGATTTTAACCACGCAAAGTGACACTATTTTTGTTGTTGGGACATAGTATAACTAGGGAAAAGGAAAAGGAGACAAGAAGGAAGGCAGAAAGAAGAGGAGGAGAATATTGTGATAACGAGGGAAGAAAAGATGGAGGTTTTGACTAAAGCAGCAGTAGCAGGGACAGAAAGAAGAGAACAGACATGAAGGAAGCAGGAGTTATGGTACCTGGGTTTCTGGAAGTGAAAACGAGAATCCTGGAAGATGTAGAGAAAAGCAAGTTTAGTAGTTACAGGCAATAAAGAAGAGGGATGTGTGTGCATGCACATATGTGACTATAGGCATAAATGGACATTTGAGAGATGAGAAAAGGAGAGGTAGAAATGGGGACAAAACCCATAATAAGTTACAGGGCGAACTTCTTGCAGACGGACACTTGGGATCAAAGGTGACAAAAAGCTGGACATCAGGGAGAAGAACAGAGAAGCAATCTGTGGAAATGGTACTAAACTCTCCTTGTAACTATTTCTTTGGAGCAAGTCAACGGGAAAGGCTTACCAACAGCTGAACTGTGCTATTAGTGAAAGGGTAAAAAGCCAAGGTTAGAGATTTTTTAATTTAAATGTCATTTGCAAATTAGTAGCTGAAGCTCTGCAAGTGAATAAGCTCCCTGAGGTACTGGGAGCAGAGGGAGAAGTGAAGAAAGGCCAGAGTCTTTTGGGAAACATGCACAGTAGTTAAAATCAAAAGAGCCAAGACCCAGGGAGATATGAGAAGTAGGAAAGTACCGTAGTCCTGAGCCTTGGTTAGAATAAATATTAAGAAGGAAGTGATCTTTCCCAATGTCAACCTCAATGAAAAGAAATGTAAGACCTGACAAAAATGCATGCCTCAGCAAAATTATGAATTATATCACTGAGATGGTAAGATGAGAGGTTATGAGTGGAGTCCAATCAGAATACTCACAGTAAGGAAAAGTGCATTAGATTAGATTATTTTAAAGAGTATTTATTGAGTATCTATTATGTGCTAGAGGCAGAGGTCTAAAACTGAATTATACAAATTTTTAAAAGAAATCTATGTTCTCTGGAATCTCAACAAGAATTTGGATATGACTTTCAAATTTACTTCATTATTATATTTTAGAGGCTGTTTTGGTAAGGTTTCCCCAGAATTTACCATGAGACTGATTACAGTGCAAGTAGTCCACTGGGGAGGTAAGCTCACAAAATTTCAGTAGAGGTATGGAGAAGTAAGCAGGAAGGAAAAAGCAGGCTATAAGGAAGGCATTATATAGCCAACTGAAGGTCAATTCCACTGGCAAACTTTAAGAATTCTTTCCATTATGGAGAGGCAAGGAAGCAGGGGTATTTATCCACCAACTTCTGTCCTTCATTGATTGAACATTAGCCCAGGAAATATTAGTTCTCCAGCACTTCCAACTTGCCTGGCTTGCAGTGGGTTTGCTCCTGAGGCTGGGAAAAAATGTCATCTATTAGAAAGTCACATGTTTCCACTAAGCAACTTTTGACTATAAAGGTGAATGCTAGAGACATATGGGCGGGGGTGTATTTCCTATAGGTTTTGTACAACATGAAGCTTGAAGACTCTGTCAATGAATGGGACCTGAGATTGCTGGAAGAGTCAGAACAGAAAAGGGAGAAATGGAGACATCTAATAATTCTCTTATTTTCTATGATATGGAACAGAAACCTCTAGGTCTTTCCTCAACCACATTTGTATGATGGTAACTATCATAAAAAGTTTAAGGTGCAATTTAATGCCTGCATTATTTCATTATTAAGTCAATGAAATGTTGTCTATAGTACCTTTTATATGTGTATTTCCCATTTGTAGAATTCAATGTCACAAATGCCCTATGGGAAAATAAAACAATCTATCCTGATTGAACAGCTTCAATAAAATGTGACTTCTCTTCCAGATTTCATTTGTTGAACTTAACAGGTCGTGATGAATTTACTACTATGTAGTAAGTAACGTGAGACTATATTTATATTCTATTTATTTCGGTATGCATGTTGTGTAATTCCAGCAGTTGACTGTATTAGACTAGTTAGCTACTGACAGCTGATATATTCAAAAGCAAAAGAGGGCAAATGTCATTTAAATTCCAGATATCCAGTCTTCCAAATAGTCACTGTTATTTGACACCTATTAAGCACTCATCATGTGCTAACATAGCAGAAATTTAGCATATAACAAAGACCTTTGTCCTTAGAAGAAAATGGGAAAACTTCAAGGGAACAATATATAAATACAGAAATCCTAAAACACCTCCAAAACAAATATTGATCACAATTTAAAGTGATTTTTAAAATGCCTTCCTTGTCAGTAGTCCTTTGATATTTTCAATGAATAAAATTGCAAGACATTTAAAAACATTAAGTTTGTGTTACCTTGATAGGATTTAATGTAAGTTACTCCTTGGTGCAGATGTGGGACATTGGAGAGAAGGGTAGGCTCATTCACTGGCTAACAGTCCATTCAGGGGCATACAATTATACTTGAAAACCTGAAACTTCCAATGTATCATAGACCTTTGGAGTCTGTGATGCTTACTTTTTATGGGTCAACTTGGAGAGTATTTTGGATGAGACTAATTTGAATCAGTGAACTCTGGATGAAGACGATTGCCCTCTGTAATATATGGGTCTCATTTAACCAACTGAAGGCTTGAAAAGAACAAAAACACTGGCCTTTCCAAACAGCAAACTTCTTCTGCACCACTGGTTCTCCAGGGTCTCTGCCTACCAGTCTTTGTTTTGTTTTGTTTTCTTTAATATTCTATTTACTTATTCATGAGAAACACAGACACACACACAGAGGCAGAGACACAGGCAGAGGAAGAAAGGCTTCAAGCAGGGAACCCAACATGGGACTTGATCCCGGATCTCCAGGATCACACCCTGGGCCAAAGGTGGCGCTGAACCTCTGAGCCACCGGGGCTGCCCTGCCTACCAGTCTTTGGACTAGAACTGCATGTTGTCTCTCCTTGGTCTCCAGCCTGCTTGTGCACACAGAAGCCTGCTTGACTGGCCAGTTTCCATAATTACATAAGCCAATTCCTTACAATAAATCTCCTCTTCCCCCCTCTCCTTCTATCTCTCACTCTGACCCATATCTGCTCCAATGTATTAACTACATGTTGTTCCTGCCATTATTGGATCATCGAAACATGAAGTATCTAACAAGATCATGGAGTGTGGGCCGAAGAGTATTTATTTCTGTTTGGTGTGTTATATAATTCCAAGAATAACTTTTTGTCGAATCAATTTGCTTGGTGTGTCTATATAGCCTATATTCTTGAAATGTTCTATACACATCCAAATGCCTGGTCTGTAAAGGCTTCCTGCAGAAGGTGGCATATTGCTAATGCACTTCAAGATGGGAACTTGAAAGATATAAAAAGGATTTGACATCTGGCATGGTGACTCAATTAATTACTGTGTTGGATTAATTAGTGTGCTGAATCTCCTGAGCCAACACGATGAGTCTGAGTAGAGTTACATTACATTGGTTGGAGAATAAGCACTTTAGGAGTGTGCTAATTCCAAATCTGATTCAAAGTTGGGTAATGAAGGTTTAGAAGGCTATATATTTTATGATCAGGAAAAATTTATCTTCATGATATAAAATACATATTAAAGTACTGTCCAAATTATAGAGGTAATGAAACTGCAGGAGCCTTTAAATTAACTCGTAACAGCACAAATAGTCCGTGAAGCACCATAACAAATATTTTGCCTAAAGTAAGAAAAAAAGAGCACACTTCTAATCATGGCACATTTTCTCCAGAATTTTTTATAACTTTGGAATTTAAGTAAGGAAACCCTAAACAATTCTATCATACTCACATCATGTCACAGGTGCTCTTAAGAAGAGAGTGTGGCATGGTCTTTAAAAGTGTAGATTCTGGAATCAAAAGCCCTGAGCCTTTAGTTTCTTATCCATAAAAAACAATTTTAAATAGATCCAAATTCACTGGTGTATTTTGAAGATTAAATGAATGAATCCATTTTGAATTCCTTATACAGTGGATAGGAAAGAATGCATATGTAGTATATGTTAGCCAATTGTTCTACAGCAGGAATGGTAGTACCAAGACATAAAATCAAAAGCAATTTCCAGAAAAGAATGTTATCACAAAAGAAAAATATTTTAAAGAGTATTTTGGCAAAGCAACCAAGTTTTTAAATAGAGAAAAATACTATAATATGAGGGAATAAACATGAATCAAATATTTAAACATGAAGGCAAAAGAAGAAAACTAGAGTGTTAAGTGATTTTCTATTAAAAAAACTATTATGCACTACTGTTCGATACCTTGAAGAGTATTCATAGTCGTCAAATAGCATTAAAAATTCTGAAAACTTTGTATTTATAAACTGAGTCCTTTAAAAATATTAAATATGGCATGAAATACCCATAGATTAGTACAGCAGTAGTTAAAAAAATCTAAGAAATAGGAAATTATTTCATTGAAAAATTTGCCTTTCACAAATAAGTTTATTTTCCACACATCACAATTTATCACATGCTAAAAATGTATAAAAGTACCATGCTACCTATATATATGTGTGTATATATACACACATACATAGATAGATAATTATATAAAGATTTATCAACAATTGAATTTTCATATAGATGTTATCTTGACATAATAAAAGGGAAAACATTTCTTTAACTTCAGTAATAGCTTTAGTTCAGTGGTAGTACACTTTTGTAGAAATATCAGAGAAATAACTAAAGCTTATGATGGTTACTTATCACTTATGTAGTGATAAGTAAGTATCTGATCTCCTAAAACATTTTTTAAGCAAAGCTAGAGAACCTATAGAAACCTCCAGATAAAATGGGTTTAGAATAGCATTTAATTCAACCTTTGATTTGTAGACAATCTTCCTGTTGCCTTTGCTTGAGAAATCTGTATGGTAAATATTGTTCTCTCAAAGGAGTCAAAAGAAGAGTCTATTAATACAACTCAACCAGCCAAAGACTGAAGTATTTGTGGGACCATCTCTCAAAGCCTTTTTGAAGTAGGTGCACTGGACCACTAAGAATTAAACTGTCCTGATTATTAAATATTCAGCTTGGCCTATCAACTTGTTTGGTTCTTAAATACATGTGAAAACTCCTACTTCATCTTTTTATGGACAAATGTGTGGATTTAGAAAGTAAAATAACTCCCTTGAATCTCCCATGTTGTTTAAAAGTTTAGTGACACAAATAGTTCCTATTTATTCCAATCATTACCTTTAGTCGAACCAATAATCTCTGTCTCATCCACATGGCACTGAATAAGCAGAGATCCGCACATACCAGTTTCTTTCGTGTAATAATTTGAAGACGACTTTCTTGCATGAAGGCAGGCAATGTTGCTGAGTTTAGTACATTTGTCAAAAATCCTCCGTGAGTTATGTCCCCACAGTGGACACTGAGTCATTTAGCAGCCATGAGATCTTCCCAGCCAAGGGGCATTTAGAAGGAAAGGCTTGGGATGCCTGGGTGGCTCAGTGGTTTAGTATCTGCCTTTGGCTCAGGGCGTGATCCCAGAGTTCCGGGATTGAGTCCCACATAGGGCTCCCTGTGGAGAGCCTGCTTCTCCCTCTGACTATGTCTCTGCCTCTCTCTCTGTGTCTCTCATAAATTAATTAATTAATTAAAAATCTTTTAAAAATTACAGGGAAAGGCTTTCATTTCATATATATAATTTGTAGATCTCTGAAATAATAGAAAACATTTGTCTCCCTAAGTTTTATCACTTGTATTATCACTTAAAGAGGAAAAATCCTAATGTCCTAATCCCTGGAATTTGTGAATGTTACCTTACATGGCAAAAAGGAGTTAAGAAAGCAGATGGAATTTAAATCGCTAATCAGCTGACCTTACAATAGGACCATTAGCCTAGATTACCCGGGTGGGCCCACTAGAATCACAGATGTTCTTAAATGTGAGGGAGGGACACAGAAGACTCAGAGTCAGAAGGTGGATATGAGGAAGACTCAGTCAGCCATTGCTGGCTTTGAAGATGGCAGGGGGCCATGCCTCAAGAGATGTCGGCAGCCCTGAGAGCTGGAAAAGAGAAGGAAACAGATTCACCCCAGAGACTCCAGAGAGGAATTCAGCCCTTCAGATACTGGATTTTAGCTGGCTGAGATTCATTTCAGACATCAGACCTGCAGAATTGCAAGGTGATACACTTGTGTTGTTTTGAAGCCACTAAGTTGGTGGTAGGTAATCTGCTACAGCAGCAGTAGAAAACTAAAATGTCCAATTAAGACATGAAGTTTAAATGTACCCACACATCCCATCTTTCCACTACTTTTCAAAACCTTGAATTCCTCACTTATCCATATAATCTTACCTAGAGGATGATTTTACAGAGACTTTCCAGAGAAGGTAACAAAAATTATGATGCTAATCATTCATCTTTGCTTTTTTTTTTTTTTTAATTTTTTTTTATTTGTGATAGTCACAGAGACAGAGAGAATGAGGCAGAGACACAGGCAGAGGGAGAAGCAGGCTCCATGCACTGGGAGCCCGATGTGGGATTCGATCCCGGGTCTCCAGGATCGCGCCCTGGGCCAAAGGCAGGCGCCAAACCGCTGCGCCACCCAGGGATCCCCATCTTTGCTTTTAAAGGTACAAATAATATTGCTGAGGAATAACAAGGTTGTTTATTTCTTGTTCTTCATGTAAACCTGTAATGTATGACAATTAATTTGTGTCACTTAAAAATAAACGCATTTGTATATATTATTAAGTGTGAGTAGTATTAGTCTGGCTAAGCAGATAAAGCAACTACCTTATAAATTACCTTACTAAACAACCATTTAGTATGATTAACCTGTTTCCTTCTAAATTCTGTGTGTATTACTCTCAGAGACAAACCACTTGGAAAATATCCAAGTTTTGTGGTCCATGAAAAAGAAAAAACAAACTGTTATTTTTAGTGATTTCCCTGGGAAGCAGGCAGAGATAATTTCTGAGCTATGACAAAATACTGAGTCAACCAACTCAGAACATCCACCTACCAAGGAATTATTATTCAGGTCCATCTTCCCAGCAAATGGCCCCCATGTTGTTCCCACAGGAAGTTGCTGTCGACTCTGGATTTTCCGTTCCCCATCTTTCTGAAATACTTCCAGCTCTCCTGCAGACAATGAAAACAAGAGGTGTTTAGGGCACTTTCACATGTGCTTTACCTACAGCCTCCTCTTTTTCTAAGTTTGCTTTACACACATGGTATTCTCCGGATTCATATTAAGAGAATTAATTATGCTTGTCTGAAAAACAACTGATCTTATTATCCGAGAGGTAAATAAAATTTGCCCTGATAATTGTATTTAGATTTAGTCCAATTTCTTCCTTGCACTTTTTCACACACATTGTCAACAGACGTCAATTCTATGTAGCAAGTCCCAAAGAACCCGAAATAATAACACTACCTCAAAGAGCACTGCTCTAATGCTAAAACAGTTAGACAAAAGAAAGTTACGACAATGGCTCAGAATTAAAAATCTTATATTTGATGACCAATGTAACTAAAAATTATAACTAATGATATATACCTTATGCAATGTTATTATAGTTACTTAAGACTCATGGGGAGCATCTGGAGAAATTTGAAAGCACTTGGTAATTTTCTGAAATCACTACTAGTTTCAAGGGATCAAATATCTACAGGTACAAAAAGTAGATATGTACACCTTTTCCCAAGTAAGAAAAATGTTTCATCAAATTCATTATCTTTTTATATTTGGTACTTGATATAGATTCTATGTTACCCAAAGAGTTTGGACAGGAAACATTTATGAAACAGCCAGTTTTGGATGGTCTTCCTTTCATTCCCTCCAAACTATTACATTAAGATCATAAAAGGGAAATAGGAAGTAAAGACATTATTCACACAGGCATAAAGTAGGAATTCATCAAGTGCTTTTTAAGAAATTTATTTAACAGATACATGAATTAATAAAAAATAAATAAATGAAAACTTCAAAACTTCAGAGAATGACCATCAGCCTAAAAACTGCTTGGGATAAACAAACCAACAAAATCCCCATCAGGAATTGGAGTCTTTCTCTTTAAATAATTATATCTATAATATTTATGTCCTGGCAGTATCACCATAGCATATTATCATAGCAAAAGGTTTATATTTTAAAATATTAATCTTAAAAATATAATTTATTCATTTTTTATTGGCACATCTTCCTAACCTGCTCAAGAGTAGACATGAAAATGGGAAGGAATGGATTAATAAAAGTATAAATAAAAACCCACATATAACAGATAGCCAAGAAAAGTTCTAAATAAAACAGAATGCATTCAGTAATTACATTTTCTAAGTGATCTATAAGTCATGATAGGTAATATATTATAAAACTTTTGCCTTGGGATCCCTGGGTGGCGCAGTGGTTTAGCGCCTGCCTTTGGCCCAGGGCGCGATCCTGGAGACCCGGGATCGAATCCCATGTCAGGCTCCCGGTGCATGCAGCCTGCTTCTCCCTCTGCCTCTCTCTCTCTCTCTCTCTCTCTCTCTCTGTGACTATCATAAATAAATAAAAAATTTAAAAAATAAAAAAATAAAAGTTTTGCCTTATTCTGGCCTTAAGTTCTTCTCAAGTCTATAACTTTAAATATGCAGATTTAATCTTGATGTTTTCCAAAGATTTTACTTATTTGAGAGAGAGTGCGAGCAGAGTGAGGAAAGAGGCAGAGGCAGAGGGAGAAGCAGACACACCGCTAAGCAGGGAGCCTATGTGGGGTTCCATCCCAGGACCCTGAGATGATGACCTGAACAGAAGATTGATTGAGCCACTCAGGCGCCCCTAATCTTGATGTTTTCAAAAGGAATACATCAACCTGAGTTCAGTTAGACCTTTCTTTATTCCTTTACATTTGTGTCACCTTTGTGTCACCTCTGTTTAACATCATTTAAAATACTAGGCATTATTTTTCACTTTTTTATTATTGCTCATCCTGAAAACCAAAATCAAAGTCAGCTAAACCACAGTCAGCTAAAATATTATGTCGTATTTTCTTTGTGTTCATATGAAAATATAAACTTATCTGTATTGAGATAATGAAGATACCATGAAAATAATCTCAGGTTCACAGTAAACAATGTCAAATCAAGGACGACACCTCCATTCTCCCTTCTTCTCTTCCACCCTTCCTCTCCCACTTGTCAAATATGCTAAAAATGGAAGAAATCATTAAACTCATTAAGACAGACAATGTCCTCTTTTTTCTTTTCATTCTGATATATTGGTAGCTAAAGATGATCAATAATTAGGAAAAATGGATCCCAAAAAAATTCTGTAAGTCTGAGCTTCTGAAATGTAGCTTTCTAAATAGAACATTTGCACCAAATAATATATTAATGCTTAAGTAACAAATCCAGAGTCCAGGGAAAATGGAACATAAAAAATTAGTCTTCTGTAGGTAGAATAACAAACCCATTTCTGAGATTTTCCCCCTGAAAATGTTTTTCGTCCTTGTACAATCTTTTTGATTAGTGCATTGGAATCAAAGGCCTTATTCACAAAATTCTCCAAGGCAGAAGATAGCTAGCAACCTATTACGAAGTCAAGAAGGACTCTGGGAAATGTCCCTCAAAGCATGCATTCATATTCATATGTGATAATGTAGTTATTTCAATCTTTAAGATATTTTTTTCTGTTAGGAAAAAAACTGCTTAATTTCGGATAGTTCTTTGAATTTTTCAACCATACTTACTTAAATTTTAAGCAATTCCTTACAATTTACCATTTAAAGATAAAATACATTTCAATCCCTCAGCTAAACCCTCATTAAGAATGTTCTTTTCTACATAAAAGTGATGCCCAAATAATTTGCTTGTTTTTACACACTCAAAAAAAGTCATGTCACATTTAAGTGATACCAGAGAAATCAGAGGATCTTTGAAAACCTTTTAAAAAAAGTAATTCGTCCTCTCTTTCTGCCACTGACATTTTTCATTCGAAAAGGGTTCAGACTCAGTCAAACAGTGACTTCTTATCTGTACCTATGGATTTACAAGTAGGTCTTTCTTTTAATGGATTAAGAACTACAAACTTAGGGCAGATCATAAAGTGATACCTAAATATCACCAATGTTCTTGAGGTGTCTTTGACTATGCATTAAAATTTTAAGCAAACCAAAACTACTTTTATGAGCTCTTAAACATGGCCATAACAGAAAGTCCAGTTAACTGTTCAAGCTAACAAGTCAATCTTTTCAACTTTATTAGGTAAACAGGCAAATCCCAGTCTCCTTTCTTGCTTATAAGGAAGTTATTTTGAGGTATGGAAAAATCCATTCTGTTGCTGAAGTAGTTAAATAAAAATACTCATTTAATCACAACAGTGTTAAAAAAACCGCAAGCACGTTGCAAATAATTAGCATTTATACACTACCAAGGCTACCCGGGTTAATGATAGAGAATACGACACTGTATAAATGAAAGTTACATTCAATTTAACTTAGATTTTGGTTAACAATATATTTAATTTTTTTCAAAGATTAATAAGTGTAATGAAATAGAGGAAACATTATTGTGCTAAAAATAAGATTAACTTTTAGTCAACTGCATTCAATAACCAGCTAAATGGCCTTGAATAGAAAAATTCTTTTCTGAGTCTTTGTCATTGGTAAAGAGGGTTTTGTACTCACTTGTTACTTGGTAAAGTGCCCATGACACCATGATTTTCTCCCCCCAGATATATCATGAGAGGTAGAAAGAACACTGGGGTTGTAGGTCAAAGAACTGTGTCCAACAGTTCTATCATAAAAATGGATGTTTAATGAAAAGATCAAATATTCCAAAATCAGGAAACAAAAGTTCCAAATTTTGTTTGATTTGTTTATTCACTTTCTTTTGCCTCCATACATTAGTTTTTTGATTCTTTTATTCTACTAATATATATTTAGTATCTGTTAAATATCAGACAGTGGGTTACGGCCAAGCACAAAGCAACAAGCAAAACAAGCCTGGACCTTGGACAAATTTCAGGAAATGTAATCCATAAGGCTTGGGAAGTAGGCATCATAGAACTTAGTGATTATTTAGATTTTAGGAGTTAAGGAAGGGAAAAATCTAACAATAATATTCGGGTATGTGGCTTAAGCAAATAGGCCAATGATCATGTATCTTTTGAGATAAAGAACACACGCAAAAAAAAAAAAAAGATTTAAGGACAAGATGAGAAGTTATAGTTTGGAAATACTGAGGTTAAAGTGACTGTAAGGAAGGCAAGAGGTGATTTTAGGTGGGCAGGTACAAGCCTGGGACTCAGAAGCAAGGTCTTAACTAGAGTGGTAAATTTGGCATTTTATTCATTACTTAAAACTAGTTTTAATATGGTAATAAAAGCCGTAAGATTGTTCATCCAGGACAGAGTGTATCAAAATAAAAGAAGGAGGCCTAAGAGAGAGAGTTCTAAGGATCTTCAAAAGGCAGAGTGATAGAGGAACAGGAACAGAAAATTAGAAGTGGGGCACCTGGGTGGCTCAGTCGGTTGAGGTTTCAGCTCAGGTCCTGATCTCATAGGTGATGGGACTGAGCCCTGTTTCTGGGTCCATGCTCAGTGAGAGTCTGCTTGGATATTCTCTCCCTCTGCCCTTCCCCCATCCATTCTCTCTCTTTGTCTCTCAAGTTAAAGAAATCTTTAAAAAAGAAAAAAAAAAAAAAGAAAGAAATTTAGAAGTGCAAGAGAATAGAAAGTAGATAAAGCAGCCAATGGATTGATTGAGAATGTAAAGGAGGAGGGATGAATCAAGTAATCTGAAAATTTATGAAAGTAAGAAAATAACTGGAAAGATCTCTTTTGATGAGATGGAAATCATGGATATCTGGAGTGAAAGGAATTTTGCAAAATAGGAAGACAAAACACAGACTGGAATGAGTTCAAAAGTGAACTGGAGAAGAGTCAATTGAACAAGCCATGTTATCCTGAACACAAGCCATGTGATCCTGAACCCTTTGAACTTCAGTTTCTGCATACAGAATAGGAATTACAATATCTTCTTCATATGACTGCTGAGAGGATTAATTCACATAACACATGCAAAGTCCCTGATAAATATTTACTAATTCACCAAAAAGACACTGAAGCATTCTAAGAGCATGTCCACATACTTCCATCATCATCATATCTAAGAGGTTCTGTGGTCACAACCCCTCTTAAGTCTTCCACCCAAAATATACCCCACACCTTGGCTTATATCCCTATAATATCTCAAAGAGTCACTTTTCTTATCAGTATTCCCCAGGGTTCATCAAATCAGATGTAGATTACTGACCAGCTTCCAATTCAGGTTCCAAATCCCCATCAGGATAAACTTACTAAAACTCCTTGGTCACTCACTGGTACAAGTTCCTTCATGAGTTCCCTTTTGACCGTCCCAACTTGAGTACCTATGCCTGAATCTTTTTTTTTTTTTTAAGATTTTATTTATTTATTCATAGAGACAGAAAGAGAGAGAGAGGCAGAGACACAGGCAGAGGGAGAAGCAGGCATCATACAGAGAGCCTGATGTGGGACTCGATCCAGGGTCTCCAGGATCACGCCCTGGGCTGCAGGCGGCGTTAAACGGCTGCACCACTGGGGCTGCCCCCTATGACTGAATCTTAACCAAAATATTGCTCCACGGTGTCTTTCTGTTCTGCTCTCCAGAATATATTCTCTTCCCCTCTAGTCAAGAAAGTCTTTATCTCTAAACCTTCCTCCTCATGTCCAGTTTAACCCCTACCTTTCTGAGAATTGTTCTTGCTACCCAACAGACACTCTGTACGGCTGGCTGCCTTGATAAAGTTTATTAGTGTTCCAAGATCGAACCAAAGCTTTTTCTCTTTCACCAGATGTCTCTGAACTCCAGACAAACTGTGTTCTCCTTTTCTAGTATGCCATGGCATTTATAATCCAATGCTACACAATTTTGCAGTTAATGATCCCCTAGTGCTTTCCCTTTGATAACCCTTTTCACCTCAACAGGAATATAAGCCTCTTGAACTACAAGTATAGTTTTTAATTTCTGTTTATCCTTTGGTAATCAATATCATTTGTGACATGTGATCATTGCAAAATACAAATTGAACATAGTTGATTGGATGAAGATTTTCTTAAGTTCACAGATTTAATTTTAGGACAGTTAAAGTTGATTTTAAGGACAAAAATAACTTTCTTCATATGTGTCTCCTCGTTGTATTACAATAATCATATATTTCATTTGCTCAGCATTTTACTACATTTACTTATGTTACCTCATCTGTGAAATATGGAGCAGGATGAAAAATGAAGATTTTTCCTCTTAGCCAGTTCATATTTTTGCAGCTATTCCTCAAAAAGAAGTCCTCCCCCCCCCCCCCTTTTAACATGCTGGGTAAGTTTACACAAAATATTTGAGACACATAGGATGGACTAATCAATTTTGGTAAAAGATAATATTGTTAGTGCTGAGGGCTGTTTCTCTTATCTTCTTGATAATGCATACTTTTAAAAGTCTGTGATTACTCAAAGACTTATGATAGCCTCACTTAAAAAAAAAAAAAAAAAAAAAAAAAACAGCCCTAAGTCCAAAATCACTACCAAACATACTGCAGCTTTTAAGATATCAAACCACTTCTTTGCGCAAATAAAAGAAATTCACTGGTGGAAAGAAACACTTAAAGTCAAGAGAGATATCCTCAAATCTTATTTTGCTGAAGGTACAATCAAGCCATTGTTTGTTTCTTTTAAATAGGGCCCTTTTGATGCCTCTTTAGAAAGCAAAGTATATGAAAACTGTAGTATACGACAGGGGAACAGACAAGATGTGGGCCTTTTAGCATGGTTATCAACCATCATGCTTCAACTGAGTCCAGTGTTAAGTTGATGACATAAACGCATATGGTATTTACAGAACATCCCTTAACTCCAGCCTCGGATTCCATAGAAGGACATGGTTGCAAATAAATGAGACTACCGAAGATCATATTTCATTTGCTAAAAATAAAATTTGGATTGGTTTGAACTTGTTTTTAAATATATAACCAAATTTTAAAGCAGGCCACATGAATTAGCTCCTACGTTTATCAGGCCTAACTATATAACAGAGAAGGCTAGAGCGTCAGAACCCATATTTATATTTTCTCCATGGTTGGAAAACATTATACATCATGGTATCAAACATGGACAGCCCTGAAGTCATGCTGAGTTCAAAAAGCGCTGAAAGATTCTAAAAATCTCAAAACATTTTCAAAGTCAGCCAAGGTGGCTGAAGTATGGAAGAGCTCTCGCTATTTTATGGTTTAACCGTTTGACAGCTGCCCGCCAGATACATAAGAGGGTTAGATGATCATTTCACTGCTGATTATCTTCACAGCCAAACTGCAGTTTTGTCACTAGATGCGTGTTTTCGCAGGCATTAATAACAGCATGTTTCATCTGCATTTTAAGACAAATAATGCCATTTATATTATGCTATGTTGAGCCATCTCGAAGCATAGTTTGGCACAGGAAATGATAGTTCTTGGTAAGTGGCTACAAATCGCCTTATAGGGGTACCTTTTCTAATTTTCCTTCTCAATTTTTGAGTCATACAGTCATAACACACACTAAACTACAGTTTTGAACATAAACTTGAAATACGACATTCCCTATTCAAGTACTCCAGTCAAACCCTGATAAATCAGGCTGGCCATGCAGTGATCTTATCCCTTCTGACTCTTTAATAAATCGAACCTTGTAAGTTCGTACTGTTGGAAGTTGTCACTAAATGAAATTGTGACCTTATCCGGCGCATGAACTTATCCTGCTGACAACTACATTTATTGTGTGGATAAGAAAGGGAAAAAAAGTAAAAAAGAAAAAAGAAAAAAATGAGATATTTGATAATTCTGATCTTAGCCATATGTAACTCTAACAGATGGGATCTTTTTGATGTTCCATTAATGATTTGCCAAAGATGAGTCTCTACTTAGAGAAAAATGCTAACCCTAGGTAAGTGCTGGGGGCACTGCAGATGTTATTAAAAGTGCATGAAGAGGTACTGGGTGACGGCAGTGAATCAGAAGCTATTAGACTAACACAAAGAGCCCTGAATTAGCTTGTAATTGCACTGGAAAAGATAACATAATGGTGGTGGCAAAATAGAAACATTCCCTTTGCATGCATTCAGTGCCTAAAAACTCCAAAATAAGACACTGGAATTGTCTAAAACCCAGAGGAAGTTAAATCACTGTATTTCTCAAGAATAAAAAAGCACTCTTTGGCTACAGTTTCTAAAACATCATAGAAAACAATGTGTATAGCATCAAGAGGCAAGTTTACATGCATATGCTACCATATATCCACACGTATACAAACTCAAGATTGTTTCACTTCATTATTCTGGCTGGTTTTAAGAAAGAATTCTCAGGCTATGATAGGTCTGGATATTCTTTCTATCATAGAGCCTACTGAAACCTGCAAATCACCATTTTCAAGAGAGAGAAACAGAAGAGATAAAATGTGGTCCTAGGTAGTAAAGTAGAAAATTCAAGATGTTTTTAGAAACAAAATCATGATCTGAAATAAAACTAGAAAGCCTTCACCTGCATACTCACATACAAAATTAAGTTTTATATGCAGAGACCAAGTTCAAGATTGGGGAAAAAATTGCCATGTTTTGCCCTTTGCTCTTTGGTCTATTTACACAAACAGAAAATCAGCTCATCCCAGGTGTCTGAAAATATTCACCTGGAGTGTGACTGGCTCTTGCAAATGTTTGGAAGTGTCACTGGAAGGAGGAGCTGCAGTTTCTGGACTCTTTTCAGCTGCTGGAAGGAAGGAGGAGGGAGTCACCACTCTTGCTCAAGAAACCTGGCACAGTATGTTTCTTTGCTGCCAGAAACCCTCCCTGACCTTCCAGACACTACTCCTTGTCACAGGCTGACCCAATACCACTTCCTGATTCAAATCTTGAGGCACAGAAGGAGAATGCACTTTGGAAGGTTAGGGAGGAAACATCATAGATGAGAGGTCTGGACTAGCAGATATAAAAAACAGCAGCAGAGAAGCAACATCCAAAAGTTAGTTGACGAGCAGGAGGTCCAGAGAAGGGTCAGAGCCTGGAGGGCAGTGGTGAGACAGAGAAGGCCTGTTCTCTCCAGGAGGGAAAACTGTAAAGGGGAAACTCTGGGTACAAATCAGCCATAGATTCTGTTCGACTAAACAGAACTCAGAAACAGCTTTTCTTTTTTTTTCTTTTATTTATTCATTCCTGAGAGACACAGAGAGATGCAGAGGGACAAGCAGACTCCCTGTGAGGAGCCTGATGCAGAACTCGATCCCAGGATCCCAGGACCCCAGGATCATGACCTGAGCCAAAGGCAGGCGCTCAACCATTGAGCCACCCAGGCACTCCCAGAAATAGTTTTTTTTTTTTTTTTTTAAGATTTTATTTATTTATGAGAGAGAGAGAGAGAGCGAGAGAGATCCCTGCTCCATGCAGGGATCCTGATGTGGTACTCGATCCCGGGACTCCAGGATCATGCCCTGGCCAAAGGCAGGCACCAAACCACTCAGCCACCCAGGGATCCCCCCAGAAATAGCTTTTAAAGAACATTTGTGGGCAGCCCGGGTGGCTCAAGGGTTTAGTGCCTGCCTTCATCCCAGGGCATGATCCTGGAGACCTGGGATCGAGTCCCATGTCAGGCTCCCTGCATGGAGCCTGCTTCTCCCTCTGCCTGTGTCTCTGCCTCTCTCTCTCTCTCTCTCTCTGTGTGTCTCTCATGAATAGATAAAATCTTTAAAAAAAATAAAAATAAAGAACATTTGCTATAGAGCATCAGTGGGCCTGATCAATACTTGCAGTTCTAAATTTTAGGCAACGTTGACTTCCGTATGTTAAAATTGCATATTTTCTCATAAGTTACATTTATTAATTTAGAAAAAGATAGCTGGACTCAATGGAACTCTTCACAGGTCACTGCTGTTATTGAAATGCCACTGGCCTGCTAGGTATTTCTTTAGCTCCATAACCGGATATAGTCATTTGTTTCCCACTCATGTGTGTCATATTAATCCAGATACAGTCATTTGTTTCCTTGGAGTTTTTTTACATTGTGAAATGGTGTAGATGGAGATGAAAAGAAATATATTGATGAGCTTGAACAGATAAACATTCTTAAAGATTGTGATTAAACCTGGAAGGAAAGGTCTCCATTTGGAATGAGGAGGTGATTTGGGGGGCCACGATATTAGAGCGCCAAAGGATGGCAGAATGACTTGACAAATAAACAAATAAATGTGAGGGAAATGATAGTTCTACTTTGAAAGTCTTTAATCTAATCCAGGGAAGTAACAGTGCTCTATGAAGTACTCTCAGCCAAGAATAGAAATGTGCAGAAGATTAGTCTAAAAGTGATAGTTCATTATTGATTTTAAGTTTTTTATCCAATGAACAAGTACTAGTATCACTTTTTAAAAAGAGTTTCAAAAAATAGGTGGGCTATAGAACGATAAAGAGACTAAAAATTTGGCATGTTAACAATGAATATAGATCCTAGGATACTTGAGTTCATACCTCAGATGACGACCAATTCACCACATAGTATATTGAAATGTTTTGTGAAATCTTGATGTGGGTCCCCAAATTTGGGAGAGTAAATCCTGTGCAATACTAAACTGTATCAGTCACTTAATTCCCTTACTGTATGGCATCTTTAATAAATACAATAAATATTGGTTTGAAAATGCCTTCATCTACAGAAAGATTTAATATGTAGGCTATGATGCCAGCACAAAGTTTTGATTTCTAGACTTTGAACTCATATTGCTGAAAATATTGCTAATATCATAAAACACTTGCTAAAGATTTAGCAATATAATTGCTAAAGATCAAGCAAGCTGCTGTCATTTACTCATAATTATGGAGGCTTTTAATAATGCTTGTGTATCTTCACAGATATATACATTTGTAAGTTATACATAACTGATAAGAGTAATTTGGCCAAAAGCAGCTTCCTTGACACTCTACTTTTTGGGTACAATCATAGTCAATCTTTCTGTATTTCAAAGGCATTCGCTGTGTGGTATATTGCTTTAAATACCCATCATTAGTGTTATGCTTAAACCCTACCATTTTTTGGAAGTCTATCCATTACCCCCTAAATGAACACCTCCTGATTCATACAGCTTCTCCTTGCTGGAAGTTCAGAGGTGAACTCCTACATTATTAACTCTAATATTTTTCATCATTGTCTTCCATAGTGATCTGTATATTTATTATCTCTCTACATGGTACTTTCTATATACTCCACAAAGCTTTGTACCTAGTAGTTGTAGAAGCTATATATTATCTTCACTGCCTTGGGTTAAATCATTGTTTCTAAGGAGATCTTTAAATCAATCAACATCATACATACTACTTTTTCACTTTATAATACAGGATTTAATAGTTCCCCG
Organism: Canis aureus; assembly: GCF_053574225.1. NCBI lineage: Eukaryota > Metazoa > Chordata > Mammalia > Carnivora > Canidae > Canis > Canis aureus. The sequence goes on along the minus strand of NC_135624.1, from coordinate 9,600,538 downwards.
AGAAGTAAATACAGTAGGTATAATTTTGCCATCATATTTACTGGGCTAGGGCTCAAAATTAAAATAACTTATTTATGTCACAAAATCAGTAGTGAAACTAGGACTCCCAATCCTATTTTGCTGGTGTTCTCATGCTCATTTCAGTTTATCGGACTGCCTCTTTTAAGAAATTTTAACAACTTAACTAGGTGGAAGGATTGACCTCAAGCCCTAGTATCATATCAGCAACCATTAGAATGGATTCATTTATAAGATTAGCTGCCAGTCAATTTGGAAAGCAGAATGTGAGTGCCTGGGGGAAGGGGCCACAGGGTGAGTTTTGAAGGAGGCAAGGTGGTAGAAAAGATTAAACAAACAAAACACTGAGAAAGCATTACAGGGCGGAGTGGCAAAATTATTGTTTGATTATCAGAGTTCACAATAAACTTTTACATTTCTGTCCCAAAAATTTCAGAGAGAAGAAATATGAGGTACATGGTTTTAAAACAGTGGAGTTTCTCCTCTTCCCTCTGTCCTTTATGATTATTCTTGAGAGAAAATAGGTATGAAATAAATAAAATAAAAACTTGAAAATCTAATTAAATATATCACATCAGTACTAACATAAGAAATAACATAAGCTCTTCTTCATAATAATACAGAGTATAAAAGACATTTTGAACACTCTAAAACAACTCCCCGGACCTTTTCATTTGGTTGCTAGCATTTTCTCTGAAGAAAACTTTCCGATGTGTAATTGTACATGGTGATTGCAAACTAGACTATGTGATGCTATTATGTTCTCCAGGCTGTGAAATATTTCTATATCCTACATTTAGCACTCAGTGAGCTAAGTAGTATATGTACTCTGTGCTGTGATATGTATATGTTATTCCTCTTCAGTTCCTCTCTCTTTTTCCTTTACCTTCCTTAGATTTGCTCCTTTCCAACATGAATATGAGACACAGAAATGCCAAACCTTGAAGGAGGAAGAAAAGGAAGGAGAGAGGGAGAGAGGAAGAAAGAGAGAGAAGGAGGAAGGAAACCAGCTAGGCAGGCTGGCAGGTATTATTACTCATGAGTGTAGTTTCCATATATTTAGAACTTGTTGCACAGATCTACGGACTGATCCCTTCCTTCACATACAAGCAACTGCCTCTGAAAACATCATTTCTGTGGAAGGACCCCTCATAGGAAGTCTTACCTATGCTCATCTGGGGCATGATCCAATAAAGCCATGATATCTCTCAGCTTTTGCAGGCAGAATTATTTTCAAGAATATTTCTATTTATAAAACCGCACTCAACAAAACTTAATTTTAAGTATATACTCATTTAAAACTGACAAAAGTTTCAATAGGTTAATCTCTTTTATAAATGAACACAATACAATGTTAGCATGGACATATAAACACATCATTATTTGCAAATAAAATTGCTTGTAAGGCAGAGGGTCAATGAACTAGAAAGAATTGCCTTGAGATAAAATTAATCCCGGGTTGGAAGAAACAAATGACTGGAATTTGTTGTAAATAACAGTTTTAAGAACATAGAAATTATAGCTGATGGTAAGCGTTTCTGTTCAATATTGTAAATATATTAATTTTAGATAAAATAAATAGTATTTGCCTTTCTTTTGCTGTTTCTTTCTTTTTTAACATACAGAGCTTTATTAATTTCAGGTGTACAATATAGTGATTCAAAACTTCCATACAACACTTGGTGTTTATCACAGTAAGTGCACACTTTAGTCCCCATCACCTATTTCACCCACCCCCCATCTGCCTCCCCTTTGGTAACCATCAGTTTGTTCTCTATAGTTAAAAGTCCATTTCTTGATTTGTCTCTCTCTCTTGCCCTTTTTCCTCCCTTGCTTATTTGTTTTCTTTCTTAAATTCCACAAACCAGTGAAATCATATGGTATTTGTCTTTCTCTTATTTTGCTTAGCATTATATTCTTTAGCTCCATCCATGTCATTGCAAGTGTGAAGATTTCATTCTTTTTGGTGGCTGAATAATATTCCATTATGTATTATAATATATATTTTATATTCATAATTAGAGATCTATATATATATATATATATATATATATATATATATATATATCACATCTTCTATGGACACTTGGGCTGCTTCCGTATCTTGGCTATTATAAATAATACTGCTATAAATATAGGGGTGCATACATACCTTTGAATTAATTTTCTTATATTCTTTGGGTAAATACTCACTAATACAATTAATGGATCATAAGAAAGTTCTATTTTTAACTTTTTGAGGAACCTGTTTTCCAGAGTGACTCCCCTAGTTTGCATTCCCACCAACAGTGCAAGAGGGCTCCCCTTTCTCCACATCCTCATCAACACCCGTTGTTTCTTGCATTGTGAATTTTAGCCATTCTGATAGATGTGAGGTGATATCTCACTGTAGTTTTGATTTGCATTTCCACGATGGTAAGTAATAATGAACATCATTTGATGTGTCTTTTGGCTATCTGCATGTTCTCTTTGGAGAAGTCTGTCCATGACTTCTACCCATTTTTTAATTGGATTATTTGTTTTGTTGGGTGTTGAGTTATATAAGTTCCCTAAATAATTTGGATACTAGCCCTTTATCAGATGTGTCATTTGCAAATATCTTCTCCCATTCTGTATGTTGCCTTTTAATTTTGTTGATTGTTTCTTTTGCTGTGCAGAAGCTTTTTATTTTGATGTAGTCATGATAGTATATTTTTTGCTTTTGTTTCCCTTGCCTCAGGACACATATCTAGAAAAAAGTTGCTATGGTTGATGTCAAAGAAGTCACTGCCCATGTTCTCTTTTAGGATTTTTATGGTTTCAGCCTCACCTTTAGGTCTTTAATCTATTTTGAATTTGTTTTTGTGTATGGTGTAAGAAAGCAGCTCAGTTTCTTTCTTTTACATGTATCCATCCAGTTTCCCCAACATCATTTGTTAAACAGACTGTCTTTTTCCCACTGGATATTCTTTCTTGATTTGTTGAAGATTAATTGTCCATATAATTGTGGGTTTATTTCAGGGTTTTCCAGTCTGTTCCATTGATCTAAGTGTTTATTTTTGTGCCAGTACCATACCATTCTGATGATGACAGCTTTGTAATGTAACTTTGTAATGTATGCTGCCTGCAGCTTTGCTTTTCTTTTTCAAGATACCTTTGGCTATTCAGGTTCTTTTCTGGTTCCATACAAATTTTAGTATTGTTTGTTTTAGTTCCATGAAAGATGCTACTGGTATTTCGATAGGCATTGCATTAAATGCATAGATTGCGTTTGATAGTATAGCATGAGCATGGAATGTTTTTCCATTTCTATGTGTCATCTTCAATTTCTTTCACCACTATTTTATAGTTTTCAGGGTACAAGTCTTTCACCTCTTTGATTAGGTTTATTCCTAGGTATCATTATTTTGGATGCAATTGTAAATGGGATTGTTTTCTTAATTTCTCTTTCTGCTGTTTCATGATTAGTATATAGAAATGCAAAGATTTCTGTACTTTGATTTTATATCCTGCAGCTTTACTGAATTCGTTTATCAGTTCTAGCAGATTTTTAGTGGAGTCTTGTGGGTCTTCTATATATAGTATCATGTCATCTGCAAATATCGAAAAAGTTTTACTTCTTCCTTACTGATCTGAATGCTTTTTACATCATTTTGTTGTCTGATTGCTGTGGCTAGGACTTTCAGTACTATACTGAATAAAACTGGTGAGAGTGGACATCCTTGTCTTGTTCCTGACCTTAAGGGAAAGTCCATTAAGGATAATGTTAGTTGTGGATTTTTCATATATGGCCTTTATTATGTTGAGGTATGTTCCCTCTTAACCTACTTTGTTGAGGGTTTTTATTATGAATGGATGTTGTACTTTGTCAAATGCTTTATCTGCATCTATTCAAATGATTATATGATTTTTATCCTGTCTGTTATTGATGTGATATATTACATGATTGATTTACAAATATTGAACCACCTTGCAACCCAGGAATAAATGCCATTTGATTGTGGTGAATGATTTTTTTAGTGTAATGCTGGATTGAGTTTGCTAATATTTTGTTGAGGATTTTTGCATCCATATTCACCAGGGATATTGGCCTGTAGTTCCCTTTTTTAGTGGTATCTTTATCTGGTTTGGATACGACAATATAGTATTTCTAAAAATTGTTGGAAAAGATCTTGTAAGCTGCCTTCATCTTAAATAATGCTAGCCTTTTCTTAAAAATTTCCTATACTCTTTTTTGATAATTTCACAAACTCCTGAAACTGAGATAACAATACTAGCCTTACTAGAAGCCATCACCTCAAGCTCTAAAATTCAGAGAGATGAGCTCATCTTTAAGTGTCTCTATTATGTCCTCTCAGTTTACAATGCTTGGCAATAGAAGGAATCCTTTCATCGCTGATTCCTCTGACAAACCAGATGCAGTTACTTATTCTCTAACAGATGAACAGAACACATTCAGAACTGATAGTGTGATTCTTGATACTAGAGTCAGGCACCCAGAAGTAACCACAATTATCTAAGATACATATATAATGCAAGAAGTGCTCTTCTTTTAAAAAAAAGTCTAGACTTTTAACATCATAATTATTATTCGATGACATGTATTAGGATACTCACACAGTCAAAAAGGCATTAAATTTAAAGGCTATCTACAAAACTCTATGTAAATGAGTAATGAGTTGCCTACAAATACCATCAGCTTTTGTAAACAAATGTTAGAAGCTAGAAAGTATGTTTGGAATGATGTATATCTGTCATATATGTATAAATGTGTCACCTGATGACATCCTTCAAAAAAGGCTTTTTTGTTTTGTTTTTAGAAGAAAGATGGGTAAAAAATGCAAAGAGTACTTGCACTAAGCTACCCAAACAGTAAGTTATGACTGATTTTCTCTCTAGCTTCTTTAACTTAAAACCACAGGTAGTAAAAAAGCATTCTGTGTATTCATTGTAATTTCTTTATATTACCTTAAATATTGGTTATTTGCAATAGAGTTAATATACAACAGATATAATCTTGCAGAAATAATTATGCATGGGTTTAAACTAGGGTCAAAATAATGTAAGAGCAAAGACGAAACATCTTACCTCCAATTTGTAATAATAATTTATATTTTCTCCCCCGCCAAATGCATGAGTGCTGCACAATTTTTTATTTTCTGATATGATGAATCACACTAAAAATAGGAAGCCATGATACTTTTTATGAGCATACTGGAAAATAATCACATATATAGATAATAAGGAGATGAACAATGGGACATCATTAAATTAGATTTAACAAATCCTTACAATGACTTCATAAATCATTAAGAGTGGGGATTATATGCTTTCAGGATTCAATAATTCAGATCATATGAGAAAAAAGTTTATGGATCATCTTGAAAATCAGTTTATATTCCCTGGATATCCACTGACTTCTGGCTACTTTGATGCCATGGGCATCAATTGAATTTCTTAATTGTTCTTCCAAAGTTTCTTGTGAACATGAGATCATATGTGTAAAAGACTCAACATAGTAAGTATTCAATAAATATTAAAATTTTACCTTAGTATTTCATAATTGAGAAGGAAAGAAAAGCACATAGGTAATAATTACTTGTATCCAACATATAGACTTGCTTGATAATCATAATTACCCAAACTAGAACTAGCTTTTACCCAGAATCACTTTAATTCCAGATAAAAAGGATGGAGGCATAAAATATCCTACTGAATCCAACAGATGACAGGAACAGGTCCCAGAGCTGATTCTACCTACATACGTAATGGAGAGCTTCAGCCCAAAGTGACCCCATGCTGGTATTTCTTTTAAACTTCAGAGTTAAGCCAGGCAAAGGTATGTAGTTGTGAAGGTTAACATCAAAGGTGAGTCACCCATTCCATTTCTAGATAACTAAGATTAACTGTTCCACTGACATTATCTTTTTTTTTTTTTTTAAGATTTTGTTTATTCATTAGAGACACAGAGAGAGGCAGAGACACAGGCAGAGGGAGAAGCAGGCCCCCTGCAGGGAACCCGATGTGGGACTCGATCCCAGGACCCCAGGATCATGCCCTGAGCTGAAGACACAAGCTCAACCACTGAATCACCCAGGCATCCCCACTGACATTTTCTTGATATAGATTTCCCAAAAGGAGAAAATAAAGAACTTGCTAATACATTAGTGAAAAAGAAGCTTAATTAAAACAATTAGAAAGTATTTATCCTTACTATTTATCATTAGATTTTTTTTTCATTTCCCTCTTCAATGCTCTCAATTATAGAAAAACCATCTCAGCGGTTGAGCATCTGCCTTCAGCTCAGGGCGTGATCCCGTAGTCCCAGGATTGAGTCCCACATCAGGCTCCCTGTACGGAGTCTGCCTCTCTCTCTCTGCCTGTGTCTCTGTTTCTCTCTATGTCTCTCATGAATAAATAAATTAATTTTTTTTAAATGAAACATTTATTGAATGCTTATTCTCTTCCAGACATTATATTGAGTCCTCTACCTAATGGTCTCTCTTTTCACAACAAACTTAAGAAGAGCATCTGGGAAATAAATTGATGCCCGTGGTAAATCACTCAAATGAAAGTAAAAGCATCTTTATTAGTTGTCATAATCTCTTTTTTTAAAGATTTTATTTACTTATGAGAGACAGTGTACACGTGCATGAACAAAGGAGGAAGAGAGGGGGATGGAGAAGCAGACTCCCCACTGTGTGGGTAGCAGAACACAGGGCTAGATCCCGGACCTCAAGATCATGACTTGAGTGGAAGTCAGACACTTAACCAACTGAGCCATCCAGGCACCCCCATAATCTTTTTTTATAACACTTTTATTTATTTTTCTAAGTTATTTAGTGTAGATGTACATATTATCTCCTTTTTCTTTTTAACTCAAGAGAACACTCTGACTCAAATTGACGCAATTAAGTCACTAAAGTGACTTAATAAAGTCAATAAAGGAAAGAAAAGTTGATCAGGATTAAAGAATAGCTACTATCATGTAATACATGAGAGACAGATACTAGGAAGAAACAGAAGTCTCTAACACTGCTATATCGAATAACAATGATTAAATGTATAATGGAGAGTTACCTTTAAGTCATGGACAATACTAATTTCTCGATGGTAAAAATGGCAATATTCCAAACATAAAGAGATACTCCCTCCAATATTTCTTCAAAAATGTTCCTTATTATAATCCTTCACACTTATATATATCTTTATCAAAATCAAAGGTTATTCCTCAGCCAGAACCCTGTGAAAATGCAGATTTATTATTATTACTATCATTATTTTCAGCCATTTTGTTCAACATTTTGAAATTCTTAAGCCAAAGATGCTAAACCTCAATAAAGCATGTCTTCAGGAAAAAAAAAAAAAAAACAGTATTTTTAAGTACATGATTAATTTATTCTCTTGAATTTTCAAAGCCAACAAAGTATGAACAAATTAAGGTTCCCATACAATGATTGTATTTACCAGTATTTATTATTAACCCATGTACATCAGGAAAGATTACGGTTCCATAGCAAGCCATGGGATAAGCATTGGCATTTAGTCCTAACCAAATCACTTCTTAATTTATTTGCTGAGCAAACATGCAATGTGCATTACTTGTTATCAGTGTGCATTCTGGAGATCACCTTCCTTAAATAATTTTGCTCAACTGAAGATCATTAAATCAGTACTTCAAACCCAGCTTGTGTCTACAATAAAGCAAACTCTTCCACCTTTATACTTAATCACAACCATATGAGCCATTACACCTCCTTTTTTCCAGTATATAGAATTAGAGTAGAACGTTTTTAGTTTCAGCTTCATTATATTGAATGACAATCAAGCTGGCAGAACCAAAGCTAAAATTTAAAACAGGAGCTTGAAGCAGAGGATAGTATAAACAATATTTGAAATGACACTACTTCATAGAATAAATTCTAAAGCACTTAGGAGAAATTAATTTACATACACACAATGCAATTATAAGAAAAGAAGGGGCCAGCATCATTAGGGCAGGGTGAAAGAAGACTCCAATTACAAATCATGGTGATCCCCTCTTGACCTCACTTAGAATATTGTTAGTCATAAATAGATTCTACTGTATGCAATAAAAATGACAGATCTTCATTTTTATATATATTCTAATACCTATGCTAGGACTGACCATCTCCTAAATAGTTCAGACTCCTGAGGTTTTCCTACTCCTGTAACTGAGAAATTTATATTGGAACATGCTATTCTATTTCAGAATTTTAGTATTTGAGAAAACTGAGGGCTTCTGTTTTGCCACGTATATGGAAATATCATATAAAGTACCAAATGGACATGAAGAGGCAGTCCTCCAAACATCTTTTGATAACCAGTCACTTCCAGTTAGAATTGTTCACTTTCTACTTTCATTTTTGCACCAACATCCATAGAGTACTTGTAGCAAATGAACATGTACATGTATATGCCTAATATCAATAATATTGTCTGGCTGACTATTATCAAGATAGATGCTTCGGAAAATAAGGTATTATGTTAACTTTGTTCTTCAGACCTAGTACTGCACCTTGAATAAAGTAAGGATTTTATAAATATTATGTGATTATACAGAGGATGGAAGGAAGGAGAGAGGGATCAGAGGGAAAAAGGAAATGAAGAGAGAATGTGAACATACTCCTTGCAAAAGTATATAGAGTGACTTCAACTATAGAGAATAAGTTGAATATGAAACGAAGACATGAAAGATACATCACTTAAAATTAGAAAACAAAGATTCTTTCCTTTATATTGTATTAACAGGTTTAGTATCTTCCAAATATATGAATAAGGAAGTGATAAGAAGAAAAGAAGAGATTGATGAGTTTATATAAGCTAAACTGAGTCAGAGAGTGTCATACAATAAAGTTCCTCTTTGCTGTTGAAATTTATGATTCCATTCTGTGTAACAGTACATCCTTTTAATCCAAGGGAGACAGGCTGGGAAAACTGTGTCTCCCCACTCTTGAAAGGAAATGGAGGTAAATTCTTCGAGGTTTTTAATCCAGCAAGTTCTTATTTAACTTCTAATCATGGAAATAAATATCAAACTGAACAAATAGCCTACTAATATCACTAAGCTTTTTTATTGGCTTTAACTATGCATTTCAAGAGATCCCAAGCAGGTAAACACCTTTCTGGACACTAGGAACAGTCTAATGAACTATCTGGCTTCCTGAGAACACTTCTAGTTCTCAAAAGAATTATAGTTTCAATACACACACACACACACACATTCACAGACAAATATGAATGAAACTGGACAAATCAGAATAAGATAGGAGAGTTGAATCAATGTTAGTATCTTGGTTGTGATATCATACTATAGTTTTGCAAACTGTTACCATTAGAGGAAACTAGGAAATGCAGTCAAGAGACCTCTCTGAGTTATTTCTTACAGTTACATGTGAATTTATAATTATCTCAATAAAAATTTCAGTTGAAAATATAGATTTATAACCTTGTGAGCCCTTAAACTAACTTGTAATTACCAAAAACAAAGGCAACCAGAGTTAACCCATCCCTCTATAGATAGAAGAGAAGATATCAGAGATAGATAGAAGAATAAGCAACTGGGCAGCCCAGGTGGCTCAGCGGTTTAGCACCGCCTTCAGCCCAGGGCCTGATCCTGGAGACCCAGGATCAAGTCCCACATCAGGCTTTCTGCATGGAGCCTGCTTCTCCCTCTGCCTGTGCCTCTGCCTCTCTCTCTCTCTCTGTGTCTTTCCTGAATAAATAAATAAAATCTTTAAGAAAAAAAAAAGAAGAAGAATCAGCAACTGAAGATAGAAGAATCAGCAACTGATAGAAGATATCTATAGATAGAAGAATCAGCAACTGAAGCAAATATAAAATCTATCTTTGTAAGTTTTATAATATTGTAAGGAGAGAAATTATCTTGAATATTCATATATCCACCTCATTAATTAAAGAACTGAAAACAAACAATATATGACACTTCTCTTTTCTATATTTATTGCTTATTTGTAGAACCTCAACTATAATATTTGTAATTCACCATCAATAAATAAAAATTAGTTACAGTACCTGTCAGAAAATAAAAATTTGTCATACAAGAATTATTTACTGCATAAATAATAAAGTACTTCATCTTTGGAGTTGGTATTCCTGCTGAGTCTGAAAAAAGTAATTTTTGACAATTTTTTCAAAGCACTAATTTTGAAATGTGAATGCTAGTTAGTAATTTTCTAATATATAGACAGACTTATCAACAATGCTTATAATTAATTGTCAAATACCTGTTTTTGGAAAAAAATTTTGTACATTTATAAAGTATTAGCAATTTTTCTCAAATGCCGATGATTTAAATGGCATTTGGTGTCCATTTTCTCATCCATTCCTTTTTGTGAGACTCAGATGCTATACCCAGGCAGATAAAGTCATTACAATACTGACATAAAATAGTGAACTATGAGAAATACACCGCCAGAATGGATTTAATCTTCTATACTGTTTTAAATGGAAATATATTGTATGATTATACATTTTGTAGAATGGCAACACTGATATTACTGCTCCCTGGTGAAAGATTCTAAAATCTCCATTTATTTGGCTGGTGTAGGTATGGCCTTAGGTGTACACCTACAAGTAAATTAAATCTAATTGCTTATTTTCAGTTTCCTCGGAAAGTACTGCCTTTAAGCAAGATGTAAATGCATTTAAATGGGTATGTTCATCTGAAACTCTGTTCAATAAGTCAAGTGTTTCTTGCAATATAAAGATTCTTCTTTGATCCAGGATATTCATGATATTTCACTTAAAAGTACAGACACAGCATGGTGGAACTGAAAGAGAGTCTGTTTTGAAGTCAGATGGACATGGGCTCTAATTCCAGCTTTGCTACTTAACAGCTGTGTGACACGACAGTTAAACTGAAACTCCAAGTCCTCATTTATAAAAACGAGAGAAATAATACCTATCATATGGGATTCTCGTAATAATTACAGAGTATAATATGCATGATAACGCCTACCATAAAGCATACTTTTCAAAAAGAATATTATGTCAGGAATAATATTAAAACTTTGCACAGGCTCTGGAGAATAGAATTAATACAGAATATCTGTGAACTCCTCCTGCCTCCCACTGTTGGTGAGCAAATAAGCACCAGATGCTTTATTTTGAGACATGGGTTCATGATTTAACTCTAAAGAAGAAAAGTCTGAACTTCCGGGTCAGTCTGCAATCACACAACTACCAAAACAGCAAGCCACAGAAAACTGTTTCAAAGTCATGCAGTGGCATTGAGAAAAAATTGATGCATAATGTAAAAACAAATTGCATATTCACAAACACTTTTCAAGTTAAATAATTTAACAAAATGGAAGCAAAGGGAGAAAAAAAAAAAGCGTCCAGCTGCGATTTTCTGAATGTGGGACCTTGCTGCTAATCTAGTTGGAGTGATACTTTCTTATGTCTTCTTTGTGATGCTAGAAGTATCACATAAAAGATCTACAAAAGGGATGAGGATGAAATCTGCTGAAAAAAATTCCTGATGTGTAGTGATCACTTATTTCATATAAACATCAAAATGTATGTTACACACCTTCTTTTAAGTGGAACAAGTGTTTTTTTAAGTGGAGGGGGATTAGGGACAAAGGGAGAGGGAGAGAATCTTAAGCAGGCTCCATGCTCACCAACCTGAAATCCTGACGAGAATCAAGAGCTGGGCACTTAACCAACTGAGCCATCAGGGTATCCCTGGAACAAGTATTTTAAAGCAAAGTCTCCAAATAAAATTTTAAGGAGAGGATTAAATTTCCTAGTATACATTTATTAAGAGAAAGTAGGTTTCACTTAATTAGCTTTCAATAATCTTAACACATTTTATTGATTATAAAACAAATATGTTATTATTAATTTATCACATGCCATAATTAACACTTTATAGTGCCTACTATGCACAATATACTATGCTACTTGCCTTTCTTGTATTATCTCATTTACCTGTTAGAAAAACCATCTGCTTATTTCAACTTAGCAGATGAAAAAGCTGAGGTTTTATGAGACTAAGTCATCTGACCACATTCACAAAACCTTGCTCAAGTAGCAAACCCTACACTGAGAGACCTGTAAACACGAACTCCACATACTAAATATTCTCCCTCCCAAAAAATCCCTCTGAATATATTTGAGCCTTCCTCAAGTCTCCGGTTAAAAATTTTTCTGAGTTTTTTTATATAAAAAAATTCTAACATTTAAAAATAATTTTTCATCTTGAGACAAAATAAGGGAGCATAGAGACAGAGAGATAAACAGAGAAAGAGACAGAGTTTGAGAAAGCAAGAGCGAGAGAGAAAGAAGCAAATAATCTGAATACAATAATCCAAAGTAAAATTTAAAATAAAATACTGAGAGGCATCTGTCTCAGTTGATTAAGCGTCTTACTCCTGGTTTTGGTCATGATATCCGGGGTGCCAGATTGAGCCCCAGGTCTGGGTCTGCGCTGGCTGTGGAGCCTGCTTAAAATTCTCTCTCCCCACCCCTCTAAAAACTAATAAAATAAAAATAAAATAAATAAAACAAAACTCAGGCAAACTAGACTTAATAAATAACATTTCTGAGAATATTAAAATAATAAGACCTGCAAACATTCTGCTTTTTAAAGTTATATAAAAGTCCAAATTGGTAATGCAGGTGGGGAAAATATGAATGAATAATAAAAAATAATAACAAGATGACCAAAAAAAGTACACTTAAGGGATTTAACATTGGTAAAATGATACAAAAATACCCCTTGATTTGCCTGGCTGATGCTGGACAACTTTGTGTTTAGGGTTCTGTGGCTATCTCCTATACCAATATAATTATAACTTTGCAATAAAAAGAGGTGTATAATAAATCCAAGGCTCTTTCTGCCAGCTCACAAAGGTGCATGTAAATTGTTGAAGGTCAGTTTTATGGGTTCTTTTACAATCTGTCATAGTCATGACTACACATAAAAATTGTCCCGAGGACAATAAATACATCTCAGGCAAGGCCCCACTCTTTTCCACAACGTGTAGCCACTATGATGAAATTGTGGTTCCAAATGTACAGTGAACTAAAATATCTATAGTAGAAAATGTCTAGAAAGTCACTCCTATGTTCACTATAAACAAATTTTCATACGTGTGTGGTCCTGATGGTCGCAGTCTATTTCACTGATAATTCTCCAATGTGTCTATATTCACCAATTTCATGTGTCAGCATCCCTCTTTTAGGATCAAATTAAAGCTTTTCATAAAATCAACTGAAGTATGTACATTGTGATGTATTGCTGTTCACAGTGGCTTAATAAAATATCATGTTATCTTTCAATGTTTAACAGAATACAGACACTTCGTGAGCAATAAATATTGACAGTGAGATCATAATATTATTGAACTACTCAGGCACCCCACACTATCTCTTTGAGACGGGAAAATATTCCTGAAGTAGGCTTAAAAACAAAAGGTGCAAGAGGCAGAAGAAAATTATGAGCCATTTCATTGCTTTAATTCAAAATAAAGCTATATTTTTAAACAGATTACAACATAATAACAACATTGGAAATCCAAAAAGCTTGTAACAAGAATGATCAGTCACAGATGAAGTTCTGGACTTTTTTGTTAGTGACAGTCTCCGGTATTTCCTGGCCTCTATAGGACAGACATCATCTATCCACTGAAATATAATATTTAAACTGTTAAAAAGTGAAAAGGTCTCTACCCTAAAAGACAGAAAATACTTCCATAAATACAGTAACAGCACTTCAACAGTGTCTTAAACATAACATCTTCCAGCTAAAGTAAATGCAATCTGTCATTTTGGAATAATAACATTTTCCTTTCCATTGCAGTGAAGGAGGCAGGAAGAGAGGATTTATCAAGATTTATTATCTATCTATCTATCTATCTATCTATCTATCTATCTATCATCTATCTATCTATCTATTTTTAGGCATCTTAGGGATATAGTTCCTTTCAACCTCAAAATAATACTATATGGTGAGTATCATGATGCCCATTTCACACACCAAGAAGCAAAGGCTTAAATAGATTAAGTGATTTGTTATGGGTGCAGTCAGGATTTCACATCAATGCCTGCAGATTGTATCACATACACCCCTCCTTACCTAGGGATGTGTATTCAATATAATTCTCAAGACCATTAAGAATATAACATATGTCTAGTTTTTAGCATGGGGTGTCTTATTCATTTGCAAATATTTGCTGTCAACATAGAACCTATACCAAATATAAGATTTTAATGAAGCTATCGTGGCCTTCATTTTCTACTTGGGAGATCAACAATCTATTCCTCATTTAAGATTTGAAGTTATTAACAAAAAGTAAATATCTTTGTAGTCTGATTTAGTAGTTTGGACCTAAACAAAGAAAGAATTGGTAAAGTAGAAAAAAACAACAACAATCTTGAATTATCTCCAATACCATCCTATCAACCATAGTAAGACTCTGATTATAGAAATAAGTAAATAAATAGTAATTAAATAAAATTATTTAATATTTTATCATCTTAACAAGTGAGACTGTTGTGGATTTTTTCACTTTAAATATCTCATGACTCTAATAAAACAATTGTTGGGCCATGATTTTGGGATCTAGTTTAGCAAGAGATCTAGTAGCTGCAAGAACTTTGAAAATCATTTCTAATCCTATGATTTCAAGAATCTATGGCAGTCACCCACATTTCACTCCACGAACTACAATAATCACAAGGTAACAAGAGAGATATTCACAACTGACACATTACAGTTCAAGGGAAGATGCTTTAACTGGAGCAGACTTTTGATTTGACAGCCCATTTCACTGGATGCATTCCAAAGCTCTCCCACAGGTTCCAAAAGGGAGCCTTGGTCCTATCATTCTTCTTTTCTGACACCCATTCTTCCCTGACTGCCCCCATGTTTTAATATGAGTCTCCCTAGCACTAATCATGCTAAAGGTATGTGATATTCTGGCTATCTTATTCGGCATTCACAAGTGAAAACAGCACTTAAAGCCAACAATGTGTCCTGTGTTCATAAATATGTCTTTTGAACCATCTAGAGGAATTTTCATTGTTTGCAACATGGACAGAGCCCCCATTATCTTGGTGCAAATAAAAGCAGTTCTTAACAGAAATATGTTTTCTTTACTGAACATTATAAAAGGCCCCCTGACCTTCAACTTGAAGAGTATGGCATTTAGAAAAAAAGTATAAGATTCCACACAAACTATGAAAAATAGAAGAGAGACAAGAGAGAGAAAAGAAACTTGGCAAAGAACATCAAGACTTACTTATAAACAACTCTCTTCTTCCCTTTAAGATAATCAGAAATATGCTATCAATAATAATACTCTGAGACCAAAGGAACTGGTGGTCTGAAAAAAGTTAACATAAATATTAAAACAGACCACATTCATTATTAAACAGTAAAATTAAAATCGTAATATTCCCAATATGACCTGGTGTCTTTAGAAGTTGAGTTACATTTTATTCCTTAAGAACTTAGGGCTAACTAATACATCATTTATTCAAGGTCGATTACCGTATAAAATTTTTGTTTAAACTACCATGTGATTTCAAACACACCTTTGTTTTAGCCAAATATATGGCTCATTAAAACTTTGAAATATTCCATAACTCTCTAGAATTCAAGGGTCTCTGTCAAGACCTATTACCTGTGCAGACAAGTTCTCAACTAATTAAAATTTTCATGAAACTGTGCAGAAAAAAAGAAACTGTGCAGAGACACATACTATAAAAATAATAAATATAGGAAAAGTAAAATAAAATTCTTAATTTTGAAAACAAACAATCATAAAACAGTTAAAAAATAATGTCACAGCATGGTCACTTGTGAACACTGAAGTCCATGAACATATATCTCCAGCATCCCATGTAACATGCTTAAGAATGACTTTAATCAGAAAGCAGACAGAGCTAAACTCTCCCTTTAGGGCTGAACATCTGAAGTGAGCCGGGAGGCTAAAATAATCAGGTGAATATAGACACTATAATTTTCAGAGAACCTCACAGTCCTTTTAGGCCTGAGACTGACTTCACAATTTCTTTGAAATGCTGAAAAGAAGCCCAGAAAAATCAAAGCAAAGGATTATTATCCAGAGAATCCAAACTGTAGGCTGTAATACGAAGTTCAGTTTGCTTCCAAGGCAAACAAAATACTCTATTTTGTGATGGAGTACATGTTGAAATCCTGTTTGTTACATGTAGAGTAGGGGCAAGTTTCTGAAACACTTCTGTCACAGTCTTCTTTGCTAATATGCAATCATATCTGGGTTTAACAGTGGTTGTCACTCTACTCATTCAGGATTAGGACTAATTTTTGAATCACTGGCTCATAAGAGATGTGCATTAATCAGGACTGCCTCAGTAGCATGCATTAATAAAAAAAAAAAAAAAAACCCTGCAACTGTGGTTCTGTATGTATGCTACACGGAAACACAAAGGTTACTTGGGAAACAGACTGTCTTTACTTTATGAATTATGAAGCTTCTATGGAAATCTGGATCATAATGTAAAGTAGTTATTTATTTAATGGGAAGGAGGCCAATGGCAGAGTCACTTGGAATTTCCAGTCTATTTATTCCCCAATGACACGCCTTCATATATTTGACTCAAGACCTTATTTGAACATTGTGTGGAAAATTATAAGAGCCAAATGCCGTGTCTTAGGAGATATGCCATGTATTAGGAGAATGCCATCTTATGATCTCAATGTTACTAATCTCTGAAAACTTGCTGTTGCTATAGACACATCTTCCTTTGGTCATTCATTAGAAGGCATACTCCTGACTCCTTCCAATCTGTGCCCCACACTACAGCTAAAGCAATCATTTTCAAATTGTCAATATCATCATCTTCTTTAGTACTTCTTGCTCAAAAAACTTCATGTCTTTCCACTGGTCTTAAGACAAAGGGAAAATCTTAAAGTCTCTTAAATGCACTGACTGTTCCCTGTCCTCTTTGTTCTCTGTGTTTCAGTCCACCGATTTTCACCAATCTCTTATATGTACTAGAAAAACCGCACACACTGTCCCTTCTGCCTGAATATTCTCTCTTTAGCTAATTGAATCCTATTTATCCTCACCCTATTCCTGCAGAGAAAACTTCCCTCCTTTTATAGAGTTTACCTTCTGGTTAGAAAGGTGGGTAAAAAAGAAAGAAACGGGGGTGGGGTGACAAAGAGCTTAGAAAGTAATATTCGGAATAGGTATACAGGATAAACATACAGGTTTCTCTCTTCTGCTAGTCTTGTACAACAAATTGCAATGGTAATTGTGGTAACACAGCTCCCAAATTATTCAGGAACATGCCAAATGTTTTCTTTATATAGAACTCTCCTGGATACATAAGAAGCCTTTTAATTTTTCCTTGAGATTACCTAAGAAATCACACACTTCTCATCCATGAGCAGTTAAAGAAGAAAGTGAGTGTTTTATCTCTCTGGTCAACCCTCACAAATTTTGAAGTTCATCTTGACCACCTGAAGGGATTCCTGTTAATACTTTCACAGCGTTCACCAAAATCTAGAAACATCTTCTCTTAAAATTGTCCTTTTTTAGCCAGTCTGATTAAGCTATGTTTATGAGTGTTACAAGATAGGCAAGAAAAATAGTATGTTGATGGTCTTCTTTACTCCAGGGGTACTTACAAAGCAGTTTCAAGTTACCTGCATTTCACAGGCAGGTCTTTTACCTGGTTATGTTTGTGTAATATAAATGTCAAGAAATATATTCAAAATGCAGTTATCCCTCCTACACATGAATCAGATTTGTTAATTCTACACATTCTTCAATTTTCTGGAGCATTACAAGAATTTATGATAAAAAAAAAGTATGGTTCTGAATACTGATGCAACGATACAGACACCTCTCTCCCTCCCAATGTACATACAAATCCTCCAATATTGGGATTTTTAGCTACATCCTATGTGTCTCACTGACACAACTACTTAATGCCACTGATGATCACTCTTATTTTGTTTTTTTTTCCACAGCTCCTGTAAACCTGCCATAATGAGTTAGAATTATGCCCAGCAGAGGAGGTACACTGTGCCCCCAAGTGCATCATTTAGTGAGCACAATTATGTAATAGAAATGTAAAATGCACAGTCACTATGTGTAAGTCAACAGGAATTTGTCAATATTGTTGCATCTTTTTTATTCCATAAGAAAGCTGAGCAAGAGAATTAGGTGGGCAGCTAAGCATTCTCTTTAATAACATCAAGAAAAACAGTACCATATTGAAGGAAAAATGTTAACATTGCCATTAGCTTTTTAAAATATGTAAAGAGTGATTTTCTTAGAAAAATCAAGAGTGCACAAATTTGTCATGTTCACATCTGACCTTCTATACTACTACTTTATGGTAAAAACAAATGTTTTCTAAAAGTCATTCAAACCTAGATTTGTGATAAGTACATATAGAGATATTTTAAAACTTGGCTTTTAACAATTTATATGATTTATGAAATTACATTAATATATAAAACAAGGTATCTCTCTGTGGACATTTTTTCATCATAATTACATTGCATAGGATGCACATTTGGTTTTAAAACTATCGACAGAACCAGTAATTTTTTGGACGTTTTGAATAACCCACTACAGCAGCAGAAGAGTTCTTTGGAATTTTATTTCTATGTAAACTATTAATACCTTAATCACTTTTATTTAGACATCTTCAGCAAGAGTCTGGAAAATGGATAGTTATTATATTCTGTAAATTTTTGTCAAAACAAAAGATTTTCCATCTTCAAAAAGGACTCTCAAAATATTTTCTCTTTCAGAAGTGGTAGGGCTTGAATTGTACCCTTCGCCTAAAAAAATGATATTTGAAATCTTAATGCCCAATACCTCAAAATTACACCTAATTTGAAATAGGGTCAGTGAGCTAAGATAAGGAGTATTCTGTGCCCATAATCCTATTTGACTGGTGTTCTTAGAAGATGATGGCCATGCAGCAGAGGCACGCAGGGAAAACACCATAGGACAGTGAAGGCAAGGATTGTGAAGTGAGGCATCTGTACACCAAAGTGCCCCAAGGGTTACCTGCAGAGCAGCAGGAGCTAGGACGAGGCAAAGAACTCCCCTATGGAGTCCTGAGGGAGCATAACCCTGCTGCCATTTTGCTTTCAGACCAACGGCCTGTGAGAAAATAAACTTCTGTTGTTTTTAACCACTTAGTTTGTGGTACTTTTTTAGGACAGCCCTAAGAAATGAACACAAGAAGGAAATCAGGCATATGATAAAGTGTGACACAGCTCAACCAATACCACTCACCAACCTTAATGCTACTATCTCAGTTACTCCTACCATTGGAACACAGAAGTAGCTTGTGTAACATCTCCTCCATAATTCAGACCTCTACCACTGTAAGAGCTGAATTTTTCAAGACAGTTATTTTAAAAGTAAATAAATAAGTAATGAATTTGAACCAAATATCAAAACTTCCTTAAATATACTGAACAATGGGGGAATTTAAATAAAATTTATTTTATTTTTTAAAAGATTTTATCTATTCAAGAATGACACACAGAGAGGCAGAGACAAAGACAGAGGGAGAAGCAGGCTTCTTGCAGGAAGCCCGATGTGGGACTCGATCCCTGGACCAGAATCACGCCCTGAGCTGAAGGCAGACACTCAACCACTGAGCTACCCAGGTATCCCAAAATTTCTTTCTTCTTTCTTTCTTTCTTTCTTTCTTTCTTTCTTTCTTTCTTTCTTTCTTTCTTTCTTTCTTTCTTTCTTTTTTTTTAAAGATTTATTTATTCATTTGAGTGAGAGCAGGCGAGAGAGAACACGGACGCAGAGTGCACAAGCAGGGGGAAGGGCAGATGGAGAAGGAGAAGCAGCCCTCTCCACCCCTGCTGAACAGGGAGCCCAATGTGGGGCTCAATTCCAGGACCCTGGGATCATAGCCTGAGCCAAAGGCAGATGCTTTACTGATTGAGCCATTCATACTCCCCTAAACAAAATTTCACATGGAGAATTAGATAACAATGTATTTGAACATTAGTCCAACATAGTAAGCTTGCCTGCTGCCTGGATTTGCATCTTACGTACTGTAGAGCTCAAGTACCTACTACGGTATCAGTATCTCTATAAATGTTTACTAGTTGCTATGGATTGCATTTTAAGTCCCCTGAAATTCAAATGCTGAAGCCTTACCCCACACTGTGACTCTATCTGGAGACAGGATCTTTAGGAGGCTATTAAGGTTAAATGAGGTTATAAGGGTAGGGTCCTAATCTGATGAGATTGGTGTCCTTATGAGGTGAGGAAGAAAGAGCAAAGCACTCTGACTACAAACCAGGAAGAAAGCCTTCACTAGAACCCAACCATGTCAGCACCCTGATCTCAGACTTCAAACATCCAGAACTGTGAGAAAATAAATTTCTGTTATTTAAGCCATCCAGGTCATGCTACTTTGTTACGGCATTCCAAGCTAATACAATGGTGACCAAACTACTACATACTTAATGGCAAAAGATCCAGAACAAAACTATGTGGCAAAACATCAGATTGTCATGAGACTAATCCACCGAGCATAATCAGATTTTGGTAAAAATTATGAGAGTCTGGTATTGCTGGTTTCACAGGATAATAATAGCTTTTACAAAATTATAGAAAAGTCTCCCACTGGGGGCAAAGAAGTATTGGCATACCTCCTTTGTAGTGAATGCCAAAGACAGCAATCATCGTGTTATTTAGAATATGTTTGTTAACATAACAATCTGACTTTTAATCATGTTTAAGAATTTGATAGACATACTCTGGCCACGCATCTTATCTTTTTCAATTTTTTTATCCAAATAAATTTATAGGAATACGAACTAAAAATCAAGGTGCCAGGTCTTCTCTATAAACTGAGTTCCTCTTCCCACTCTATTTTCATTTTATTTGGTGAACTGTTTCTTTCTGAGTGGATGTGCTCACTTGGATCACTTTCTGAGTGGTGACTTCGAAGAATTAAAAAAAAAAATGCTGGGTGTTGTATCGATAAAAAAGAACACAGCAATGAATTTGTGAGTGTCTGGGGCGCATTCATGTAGAAGCAAAATGTACAGTGTTACTTGGTATACTGGTTACTTGGTTTATTAACTTTGAAACCTAGTAATCAGATTTCATACTGAGAATGTTACCAGTTATAATAATCGTATAAATAGAGTAATATATAGTAAAGTTTGATGGTGAATTTATGTTCAAAATTCTCTCATTGTTAAGAGCTGAACTGTGTTTCCTCAAAATTCCAGTGTTGAACTCCTAACTCTAATAACCTCAGAAGGTAACCGTATTGACAGATAGGGTGTTTAAGGTGATTAAGATAAAACGAGGTCATATGGATGGGTCCTAATCTGACTTTACATAAGAAAAGGAGTTTATGACAAAAATACACACAGAGGAAAAACCGTGTGATGGTACAGCAAGATGGCCATCTACAAGCCAAGGAGAAAGGATTCAAAAGAAATCAACTCTGCCAATGCCTTGACTTCAGACTTCTAGCTTCTAGAATTTTGAGAAAGTATTTTTTTGTGTGTAAGCCATCTAGTCTGTGGTATTTGTTTTGCAAGGCTCTAACTATAAGTTTCCTTCACAGCCCTATCAGTCTGTTAGAAACGTAGAATCCAGATCTAATGAAACACACACTCATCCTCCAAGACTCACACTTGATATAACTGTGCCTGGGAAGTCTTCCTTGGCTTCCTTGATTCTCCAGTCGAGGCTCGAAGGTTTCAACTCCATACCTCTCTGAATTTACTTCTAGAAGAGCAGTCTCTATATTGTGTTTGACCTACAAGCTTACATTCCATTTCCCCCTCTGAGGAGACCTTCAGAGCAAGGAATATATCCTATCTTTGTAAACACAACACAGAGTTTAAAAACCTGGCACACAGCAAGTACTGAACAACTATCTCCTAAAGCCATGACACTAGAAAAAAAGCAGTTGAATTAGCTGATTTTTAAGATCCTCTAAAGCTCAAAAATTCTACAAAGACATCATTCTAATTTTTATATGACCTGCTACACATTGTTTATGGTTAAATCAGGCTGTATCTTTTTAAAATGTGAATTCTGTTTCAGACACTGGAGGGGCTCTGAGACTATATTTCTAACACTAGCTCCCCAGTGATGGTGATGCTGAAACACTTCGATTAGCCAGATCTTAAAGTTCAACATAAATCCAAGAACTAGCTCTCCATCTGTAAAAGCCCAATCTTACAAGCTTGTAACACCTTAAAAGTAGTAGGAGGCATTAAAGAAAGCAGCTGGCTTAGTTTGGCCCTGCTTTAATAAGACTCAAGCGTCGGGGTTCAGCTCTGATGGGTAAGTCCACCATAGAAGTTAAAAACAAAAAAATCTCTATTCTAAGCACCAGTTTTTCTACACCCATGAGACCCTGTAGTATCCACTCTAAGTGCAAAAACAAGACTTTGCAGGAGAACAAAGTCTTGTTTTTGAAATGTATATTTCTGACTTAGACTAAAGGGTGACATCCCCACACTCCCAACTGATTGCCAGGTAGACTTTATGAAAACAGAGGCACTTTTGAAGTTTTAAGTAAAGTTCTTGATAGTTCTTAGATTGAACAAGGAGATTTTATCTTCAAAAATACGAGTGACTGCACAAGCTAAATCATTCCTTGTCCCTAGGAACACTCTTTGTGAGCCTTCTGAAGCAAGCCTGAAGTATATTCAGAGAGAGAAATGATACTTTTATTCATTTAACAAACAATCATACCACTTTCTATGTCCCAGGCACCAATCCTTGCAATTTACAAATATTCACTCATCTGATCCTGATAATAACCTTACAAAATACATGCTGCTATCCTTGATTGATTGATTGATTGATTGATTGATTGATTGATTGATTGATTTGGGGGGGACAGACAGAGAGAGAATCTTAAGCAGCCTCCCTGTCAAACACAGGGCCCAACTCATGGCTCAATCTCACAATCCTGGGATTGCGACCTGAGCCGAAATCAAGAGACAGACGCTTAACTGATTCAGCCACCCAGACACTCCTATCACTGTTTAAAGATGAAGAAACTGAGTCATACATAAGTCATAAATAACTCATGGCAAGGTCTCACAGCTTTATGGAGGCATTTTCCACATAAAGGATAGCATGGAGTCCACATTACAAGGAAAGGGCAAGATGGAAAGAAAATAGATATCCACTTATGAATTTACAAACATTTCCTCTCCCTGTACCTCAACTGGGACTGTATATGAACCAAGCAATTTGGTCTAAATCATAATTTATGGAATTCAGAATGTATGTATCACTACATTTGTTTCTATTATTATTTAAAACTTTAGGGGCACCTGGGTGGCTCACTGGCTTAAGCATCTGCCTTCGGCTCAGGTCATGATCCTGTGGTTCTGGGACAGAGCCCGGAGACAGGCTCCACGCTCAGTGAAGAGTGTGCTTCTCCCTCTTCCTCTGCCCCTCCCCACCCCTGTTTGTGCTTGCTCTCTCTCTCTCTCAAGTAAACAAATAAAATCTTTTAAAAAATAAAACTTTAAACACATTTTCATTTTCCATAAGCAAATTGGATGTTTTACCCAAACTCATTGCTTCTTTGGTACTGATTTTCTCCATTTTAACTTATCTCACTATTGGTCACTATTCTCACTGTTTTCAGGAAAATTCAATATTAAACCTCAAATGTAAATATAAAAAATAGAAGAGAGCAGCTACATAGTTTATGGGTTTAGTAGGGAAAATAAACTCTTTTAAAACATGAAAACCAACTACATTGAGCAGTTAGTGTCTTCTATTCATTTTAGATTTGAACATTTATCTGTGAAAAATATTTTTCCTGTACTTCCTTCATAATAGAAAACAACAGAAAACAGTATGAATGAATTTTATGTCCTCCTTTTTTCTTGTTTTTTTTTTTATGGTTTTAACATGTATATCAAGTTTCATTAGCATTAGATATAAAGTTCTGGATGAATTAAGTTAGTACATTAATTTTGAATGTTTTGCATAGCAAGAGATAAGTGAGGAGGTTTTCAGGAGAAAGGAGAATTTTTCCCTAGGAAAAGACAAAATGTCAATTCAGTCAACTGTATTAAGAAAGCCTGAAGTTGGGGGACACCTGGGTAGCTCAGTGGTTGAGCATCTGCCTTTGGCTCAGGGCATGATCCCAGGGTCCTGGGATCAAGTCCTACATCAGGCTCCCTGCAGGGGAAAAGCCTGAATAAGGCTTTTCCCTCTGCCTGTGTCTCTGCCTTTCTCTCTCTGTGTCTCTCATGAATAAATGAATAAAATCTTTTTAAAAATTAAAAAAAAAAAGAAAGCCTAAACTTGGAAAAAAAATCTCTATTTTCTGTAAATAATTAATCAGGAAATAGTTGATAGCTGCAAAAAGCAAAGTTTACATGTCTGTGGGTGCACTTTATACCTCTCTGGGAATCCTTTGTTTCCTAAACATTTTTTGAGCACTTTTCAGGCTAAGTAAGCTGATAAAAATATGTCTATACATCAAAATTACGTTAGTGGATTGGCAGTCTTTCAAAATGTTGGCCCTGATAATTTTAAGTGTAATTTTATCTATAAGTAAACTGCTGTGGTTGTAGGCTCACACTATTGTTAAGGCAGCTTTCTTAAAAGTCCTTTGTCTGGGCACTTTGCCACACCAGTCTGTCCTTTAAATAGCTGTGACATATGTCTTCCATAATACATCTGTAGCAACTGAGAGATATTAAATTCTATATGCTATGCCTATTTTCATAAAAATTACAAAATCAATTTAATCTCAGTAAGGACATGGGAATTCCATCACCTAACCACCTACTACTCTATATTTGAAAATTGAGTTACACAATCCTTATTCCTATTGATCTGACATTGACCAAGTCACCACTCTTGTTTTCACACCTTGAGCATGCAATGTGGAGAGTAAAAATTTCTCCTGTGAAATAAGGATCTTCACCCAAATGGACATGTGATTTTAACCAAAAAATAATATTCCTGACGTATGCGTCAGGTGACTGGCAGAGCAAGGCCCTCTCTCTTTATCCTATTTCTAGCTATCTTTCAAAACACACTGACTTTCAAGAAAACTTGGTAAAGCTTGCCTTCTTCAAAGCTGATAAACCTAATAAAATTGGTCATTTAGGAGTAACTATGTTGATGGTAACAAAGAATATAATTAACGGAACAAGGACCAAAGTCTATCTGCATCCGACGTATTCCATATGCTTTTAAAAAAACTCAAGTCGGGAATGAGTAGCAAATTTTAGTCCCAGTCTGTGTGTGTGGTTTAGCTTGAGTGAAATATATAAAAGAATCGAGGTCAAAACCAGATTTTAATGAGACACTGTAGAGTTTTACAATTGTTCAATTTGGTGTCGGTTGCTGCGAGAAGGTTTGTGATTGAAAATTTTCCTGTGGAAGAAGAAATGTCACAGTATTTTGATAAGCGAGAGATGAACTTTTTTTTTTCCCTTGTGCCATCAGCAAGACGAAAAGAACAAAATGCATCATTTATAACCCACAGCTCGACCATTATCTCCTGGTGAGACACTTGTTTTAAAACACACAAGGACTTTTTCTTCCCCCTCTACAAAGTCTAGAGCTCTCTGCGAGGTTCCTTCTCCCTTAGAGCCATGAAAGAACGTTGATACTTGTGTGGCCAAAGTTTCTAGGCAACCACATAAGGGCATTCACACACCCTCCAGGTCACAGCCAGTTCTGAAGTACAGAGGAAGCATATGAACAGCATATGTCTCTTTGATCACAGATATCATCTAAAACTGATGTGGAGAGAAAATCCTGTTCTGCACCAAAGGCTTGACACTCTTTCCCTGACTTTACCCACAGCGTAAAGAAAGGGTATACCTTGCTCAAATTATTGCTCTGAACATTGCTCAATGCTAAAATTGCACAAAGTGCGTGCTCACGCGTGTGTGTGTGAGACACACATGAGAGTGTTTTAGTGATTGTCAAAGCCACGACAAATTAGATAAGGTAGAACAGGAGTGATAAGTATAGTTTATACACCTTTTACTTATTTATTCACTAACTGCAAATAATTCTGAGCAACAACTTTGAGCACCGAGGTTAGGGTTAGGGTTCAAAATCCTTCTGCTCTTACAGAACTGAATGTCATAAGTATGTGCAATTATGATGGCCTCAATCTATCAGGGAGAGATCACATTTTGTTCAGTGTCTGAATCATTCTAGGAAGCTTTCCAGCCTTTACATAGTTACATCTCCCTAAGGTCTCTCAATGATACAGTATAAGCCCTTTCTTATACACTTGGGATCTCAATGGAGTTAACACTTAACATACAGGTATTTAGAGGCTAAGAGTATTTCTACATCATTATTTTAGTTGACACTTCCAGGAACTCTAGGTAGGTATAGCTCTAAATTGATGCAATGAAAAAAATAGAGTTAAGGGAAAACCCCAAAATACTCAGATCCAGAACATGCACTGCTACTCATGGTCCATGCACCTGCCTGCCATTGTTCTGCCACTATATTCTTCTGGTTGCTTTTGCCCATAGGGGGCTTGAACACTAATACTCTGGGTTGATGTCAAGGTCATACACACATAACATACACACAAAAATAATTGCTAACTAGTTAAACAGTCCATTAGTTAATTATCTCCTCTATATAATAAATCAACTAAATTCCTATGTTAGTTTAGTGTCACTGCTCCTCAAAGGTCGGTATCGGCAGAGAATTTTGCCAGCATAGTAGCAGTCATCACCAGTGGGGAAGTAGGGAGGGGCAGTAATTGTCTGATGCAATAGAGCAGAGAAGAAATTACTCTTTCAGAGGATTTACTTCAAAGCTCTGGGTGCTGTAAATTCTTGATCTCTGAAAAGGCATAACCTTAGTATCATTTCTGGTGAGGCCACTGCATGCTGTCAATCCTAGCAATGGTGACAAGGGGACACAAGAACAACACAAGCAGTGAGGCTACAGAGTGCTAGGACAATGTGGAACACAAACAGGTGGTTTGGAAATAGCCTGTCATTTTGTACACTGGGTCTACCTCTCTGCATCTCCCGATAGAGAGAAAGTAATGGCAAGGTCAGCTTCCCGGGGGATTGGTGTAAAGGTAAAGTCTCACACATCCTGGACCTGGAAGAGTCATAAGCTTCCTTGTCCATCCTTGAAGTATTTATCGGATAATCCATTTCCAAGAATAGTACCTAACATTTATTGATATTTAATATGTACAAAGTGCTGTACTGAGTACTTTTCTTTCATCATCTCAAAAGAAGTCTTATGAGGTAAGATGTTATCCATTTTACACATTTAAGAAAATAGCTGAGGTTAAAGTAATTTGCTCAAAGTGAGAAGAAGGGCCAAAGTAAGAGCTAGCCCTAGCATTTGATTCAATCAGGCCATCATGCTATATTTCTGCAGTAATATTTACTAAGTACCTAGTGCATGGCAGCCTCAGAGCTGCTTGAAGAGGCAGTCAAGCTGAGGACAAGCAGACATGCTTTGCAGTGGGACTGATCAGATGTTTCTGCAAAAAGTTTCAACTTCCAAACATGCAGAGCTAAAAAGATGAAAATTATCATTTCAAAATAAAACAATAATATTTGCACTCTACACAAATACTTTCGATACTGTTTCTCAGCATAAGAATATATACTAGAACTCTGCTGATTTATAAAGAAATATTTTTATTCCGATTTTCAAAGATGTATTATGTCCCTCATAGGAAACAGCAAACATTTAGTTATGTGTGACAAGTCAAAAGGCACTGCTCTTGCAAACAGTTTCTTATTTTTCCTCCTAAATTTTTACATAAGTAATGCCTGAAAATAGTCATACAAAATTCATTCAAAATACATATTTTCTGAAAAGAGGAAGTTCTTTTTCAAGCCTCCCTTACTCCAATTCTCTCACCAGAGGACAGCACTGTTAACAACTTGAGCTTGCATATTATTTTATTTATTTCCAAATGGCAAGCCAATTGACCAAATGACATTTATTAAATAGATCATTCTAGTCCACTGTTTTCATACGCATTTATCACACACCAAATGCTCGTATATGTGTGAATCAATTTCTGGAGGGGTCTGCATGCTCTTTCATCTGCCTTTTATTACATTAATATCATGTAACATAGTGATCTAATTATTATGCTTATATAATAGGTATTTGTGTTTGTAAAAGGCAAGTTCTTCTTGTTATTTGAAAGTTATACATTTTATGACTATTCTTCTAATGGTCACCCTTACATTTTTTATTTCCATATAGTATTCCACAATTTTCTATCAATTCAATGACTTAAATGAAGTTTATTTTAACGTATATAATTTCTTAAAGTCATTAATTACATCCTGTGTGATTCGCTCATTACTTCTCCTTTAAACCACTTCTTTAAATTTTTCTCTGAGTTTCACTGAAATGCTTTTATCTTTCACAGTTATCTTTTCTTAAAAGTATCTAGAGTTGTATTTTTTTATTGTTTTTTGCTTTTATGAATCCAGTTCTATTTACTTTCTATCCTCTAGAAATTACCACAGGTTCTGGATTCACTGACGGCCCTCTTTCCTGGATTTGTGTGTGTGTGTGTGTGTGTGTGTGTGTGTGTGTGTGTGTGTGTACATACAACTCCTGACATCTTATGGGATTCGATACAGCAGGGGTTGTGCGCAGATATGCTCAGTCTACCATCTTGAATCCCAATCTTGTTAGCAACATCAAATTTTTAGCTCATATGTAAACAGGTTTTGATCATTTTAACATGGTAATTTCCCCGAACTAGTTGGGCTGGCCTTCGAAGTCTTCGGCAATGTCTTGCATTATTAGCTTATCTCAACACTTTACAGCTCTAGTCGCCCCCATATATCTCCCACCCTCTGAAATTGTCCATTTATCTTTTCTCAAGTTGGTATATAAACTTAGACTCTCTCTGCATATAATAAAATACCTTCCTATCAATTACCCATACTTGTAAGTTCACCTCAAAAGCCACCTATTCCAAAATAGCTTCCCCATATCCTTCCTACTTAGAAATAATCTCTGTCCGTATTTCATTCCTCTATGACAATAGTAATCACAATAAACCATCTGCTGCCATGCATGTGTCTATTTATTAACTACATTGATGCTGCTAGAATAAAAAATATATATATACTACACTTGTTTGTGTATGTATACTCATAATGTGTAACTTAATTAGATTTAATTAAGTTATATATTTTTCTCTTAAATACTGTTACAAAGCTTATCACTGGATTCTGCAACAAAATAGTAATTTTGTTCTATTTATCCCATGCTGCACCTTCATGTCTCATTGATATTAATAAGTAATTGACCTACATGTTAGAGCATGCGCATAGTACTAGAAAAGCTGATATCCAACTATGATATTAAATGCTCTCAAGGTCCCTTTATACATTATATTCTCTTATCAATTTAAATGCCTTTTCTGTTTAGACAAATTTTTCTATCCTTCTTACTTATTCTTGGTATTAAAGGAATAGCCAGTCTTTATTTTACTTGAAATGCTTCTCTTGAATTATGTCTTATTACCCTGTTTGAATTTAACACTTATTTATCTAGCTTTTGTGTCCTTCTTCAGCAATTTCATAGTTCTTTTCTTTATTTTATTTCCCTTTGGAATACTCCCCTCTACAATAACAGATTATTTGTGTTCCTAGGAACATACCTTATCAAAGAACTTATGTTATATAAAAAAGCGTTTTAATTAGAAAAGGAGAGTTAGAAACTAGAAATTTTAGACTAGCACAAATTTATTTTTCCTGCAGGAATTCCAATAACAAAAATGTTTTATAAGTATGCATATCTAATAGTCATTGCAAAATAATAGGCTAATCAGAAGGTACAAAAACATTGAAACATTCCTGAACAAATCCTAAAGAGAACATAAAAGGAAACCAAACTCTAGGCCATCAATAGTAAGTCAACGCATTTAAGACCATCTCTGAGAAACAAATGAATGAGGAGCTCAAACCACGCAATCATGTGTTCCTAAGCTGTGTATGGGAAAACTCACTTCCATTATGTAGGTGAGCTGCAAATCCAATTTCATTACATCAAAAATATCTGCATAATGTCACTGTATTCTCTAATTTATTAACTATGTATCTCCAAACTGTGTTATGAAACTCACACTGGAGGCAAACAAGTATATGGAAATCAGAACCAAATGATTGCCAATTCAAAAGTACCTAAACTCTTAAAAGTAAGACCCTTTGGAGGATGCTCTATGTGTTTCTCACTTTTCCCTTTACTTACCAGGTATTGAGCTAACTATTTTATATATATTACCTTACTTCCACAACCTTAGGACAGAATTCCTTCTATACTTTGTCTACTCACACACCAATTATACATCATAGCCTAACAGCATAAGCACATGGGTCCTAGAAATGGATTTCAATCTCAGATTGGCCACCTACAAGCTATTTGACATTGGATGTGTTACTGAAACTTGCTGAGCCTCAATTTCCCTATCTCTAAAATGGAGTTGATAACTGCACCTACCTCGTGAGGTTGTTGAGATGATTAAGTAATTTGATCATATTTGCCATTTATATTCGCTTTGTAGAATAGTGTGTGGCACATACTAAATATGTATATGTTAGTTACATTTATTATTCTAGTCCCCAAATCCTAAAGAGAAGCTGCCCTTAACTAACAAACAGCAAAATGCTTTGTTGTCCGTTCACTCCTGTTCCTTAGTGTTTTTAAATGTCTGTGTAATTGTCATCAGGTATATCACAAAGTAATTTATGACTTCAAATCATGATCTATTTAATTTTTTTTATTTATTTATGATAGTTACAGAGAGAGAGAGAGAGGCAGAGACACAGGCAGAGGGAGAAGCAGGCTCCATGCACCGGGAGCCTGATGTGGGATTCGATCCCGGGTCTCCAGGACCGCGCCCTGGGCCAAAGGCAGGCGCCAAACCGCTGCGCCACCCAGGGATCCCCATGATCTATTTTAATTGCAAAACAAGCTAGCATGCTCCATGTTCCAAAATGTATAAATCAAAAGGGGTTTAGGGAATGCTCCATCATCTTGCTAGTTTAGCACACATTTTTTAAACATATGCAATGTTCAACTAGGCTTTCCCTTCCTAACAATTATATTTCAAAGAGCTTGGTGCCACTGAAAACACCTCCTTTCAGGCCAACTCCACCTATTTTTCTTTTCTGCTTATAGCACTTATGTGGTTGTAACAACACAAAGGAATCCACATGATTTCAGAGCATGACTCATTTCCAGCAAATCAACACACACATTCTCAATTTTTCATGCATGAGAGATGTGTAAAACTATAAAAATGTTTGGACATTTGAGAAGACTAAATCAACAGACAGTAAGCGTTTTATCAAATCTACAAGCGAAATTAAACTTTAATTTGAATAAATAAACTGTACCATGAAAGAGGAGTCACTATCCATCTGAGCTAAAAAGATGAAGTATAATTGTGTCTACGTTAATAGATCCAGCAAGCAAAAGGAAATTGCAGCACAGGCTCCTGTTGGAACATGCTGATGAGTCACAGGTGTGTAGGCATGGCTTGTAAACACAGATGGAAAGGGTGACAAATAGATGAATATATCAGTTACAATTGTGGTCTGCCCCTCTTCAAAGACGGCATTTATTTTTCCAAATCCTTGGATGGTTACAAAAGAGGTGTCTATGAGACGGCAGAGATGTTATCAATATTCAGAGTGCCTCTGACTGAATTAATCGAGATGAAATCCCTTAGTCTCAAAATTTTCAGGGAAAAATAGCTCATCAATTATTTTGTTATTATCCCTGTTATGGTAATAGAGTAAATATTGGCGAATTCCAAAAGAGGGATAAACGACGATCAAGGTTATAAAGAAGGACTGTGTTTTTTGTTTGTATCATCAAGTTGTCAAGGAGAATGACTTTTCAGAATAACAAAGTGTATCCTGATGATACTTAGCACTACTGAACCAGGACCCCTCATGCAAAGGATTCATTCACTGAAAACTCATGATCTCAATCACATTTTGTTTTTTAAGACTCAAAAACTGTTACCCTTGACAAGAGTGATCTGATCTAGTTTTATAAGCCTTACTTTGATTAGAGCAAATATGGAAACATGCTTAAATGATACAATTCTACCCCATGTTCTTTGTTCTGAAGTAAATTCCTTAAGTGTAGCGTGTGGCCCTACAAAACTTGTTTTAGAAACCAACAGGAAAAATGTCAACAAATAACGTGATTCAGTGAGTTGAAGATTCTCTGTATTTGTGTAATCCTGGACTGAGAGTGATCCAGAGGTTAGAGCAAAAGCTCTGGAAGCAGAAGGCATGTGTTTACATTCCTTCAGTACCGCCTACTAATTGTGGGACCTCGGTTTCTTTTCCTGGAAAATGGGATTTTTATTTATGGGATTTATTTCACGGGTTTGTGGTGAGGATTATAGAAAACACTTGAGGACACTGCTGATTACACAGTGAACTTTCAACAATTCTATCAATTGTATATAGCAGCTACATTAGACATACAGAACAGCAAACATTAATGTCAAAGGATGGGGAAAGAGAAACAATTACTGTAAATAATATAGTCCATGTACTACAAAATATGCATTTTATCATTACAAATATTCAAATATATGGCCACCTCAAGGACAGCCTGAGCCATCAGAAATATGTTTTCTCTAAATGCTGCTCCATCTCCACTGGTAACAGGCCAAGTTTCTTGAATATCAAAAATAAAGTTTTTTTTTAAACTACCACTATTTAAGGCTATCTGAAAGTATATTCAGATAAGAACATCATTTTCAAATATTAATAGTCTCCAAAAATACTTATCCTACACCATTACTTACATTCCCACTTATTAAGCACTTTTCAAGAAGAGATGAGTTCATGCCTGGGTTGCCTTTCCAGAATCCATCACTTCCTCCTTTTCCCATAATTTCTGTGTAGTTTAAGAAAAACTGATTCCCTTCTGTCTCAAAAGGGCTAACACATGGGACATGACTAAGACTATTCATTCCATTCTCTCCTCCACAATGATAGGTTCAAGAAGTCGATGTGCAATTCAAACCAGAGTAATCAGAGTCAACAGCAAGACCTTTGTCAAAAATGCCTAGACTTGAGACCTTGTTAGCTCTGGGCTATGTAGTGCTATCATGAGGAAAACGAAGCTAAGAGAGAAGCTGAAACCCAAAATAGGGCAGCACCAGGACATCAGCAAAGAACCAGAGCCTACAATTCTGAAGGCATCAGGATTCTTTGGCGCTTTCAGTTGTGTCAACCAATCCTTTCTCTTTATAATTTATATTAGGCTTTGCTACTTATTATAAAAGATTTTCTAAATAATACAAGAATCTGAGGGTAGGGGCTGAGCATTTTAGCTTAGGAATCTAAAACAAAAAAGTATTGACTTAAAAAATATGGCATGATCGTGAGTGGATGGATGTTCCTCAGGGCTTTTGATATTATTCCTTGCTACTTATAAGGCAGTTGTGAAGATCAAATGGGATAGCACATGCAAAGGATAAACACAGTGCCTGGTCCACAGCACACAACAAACACTTGTTCCTCCTGCTTATATCTCACTCTTGTCCTCCTCAAGAGAAGGTATTAAGTGGCATCAATCAGTGTTCAGCATTTCTAATGTCACCAGCAAGATAGGCATGAGAAAAATACTGAATTATTAAAACTTTTTACCTTAAGATACCTTCTTTTTAAAATCATGTATTTATGTAGACTTGGCACTGACAGTTCAATGGTTCTGAAATCTTTTTCCACAGTTCAAGAAATTCACTGCCTAGTGCACATCTCTCCTCTCTGTCCTTACCCTGTAGGGCTCCCCAGTTTACTGAGTTACCAGGAATGCTCATGTTATCCTTGGTCCTTCAAACATTCATTCACACCAACACATCAGTAACTTGATACACGACCTTATTATACTGTGTATCTTTGAGAGTAAGATGAAGAATTAATTTCAATGTATTCATTTATATAAATACTGCCTAGAAGCCTATTAAGTGCAGACCCCACATTAAGCTTTGCAGATACAACCAGAAATAAACAAAAATGAGCCATAGCGTGTGTCTCACTGAGCTTTGAATCTAGTGAGAAAGTCAAGCAATAATCAAGCATTCACACAAGACATTAATGGCACTTGTGAAGAGCCCTGCAAAGAACAACACAAGTAGGATGAGGATCCCGAAGATGGAGACCCTTCAGAAGGTCTGGAGAGGCTTTCCTGGGGGGGCCAGAGTTGGGCTATGGCTCAGAACAGAGGGAACACAGGCCAAAGAGACCACCTGTGGCATGGCAAGGAAAAAAGAAGGTATTGTGCACAGTGAGATCTCCACAACAACCACTGGAGTGGGAGCCTGAGATTGTCAGGAATTCCTGTTGTCCACAGAGGCATCTAGGCGTCCACTTATTGGGGCCACAAATGAGAACGATACTAGACACGTGCGGGCTACAGACCTAATTCAGAACCTGTAATCCATCAGTTTACAACCTCTGCTCAAAGTCAACGGTGTGTCTGAGGCCATAGTGTTTCTCTAAGTGCTATTTGCATCACAACCATCTGGCTTTCAACTATCTATCTATCTAAAATCCCACTCCAGAACTACTTGTTCCAAATCCTTGTGGGTATGGTCCAGAAATCAACATTTCTCACAAGTTCCCAAGGTGACTCTTAGGCACACCATAGATTGAGAGCTGGTGATTAAAGCAATATTACTCCTTGAAAGGCATGATCGATTTTACTTTTGGAAAATAATTCAAATAAGTCCATTTACATCCTCCTGAAATGGAATATTAGCTCATTTAAAACTATACTAAATGTTGTAAATAAATCAAATACTTTTTGTAAAGCATGTATTAAATCCTTCCTAAGTGAAAAATATAACTTTTAAAAGACACAATTTCATAAATACTAATTCAAATCCTTGGAGAAGGCTGCAGATACAAGAAAGAATGTGTATATGACTTCGGTTATTCATAACGGCACTAATAGCACAAAGTGTGCAGGGATTCTGTCTAGAAGAGATGTGCATTTTATAAAGTAATTTGGAAACTCAAACAATTGAGTTAGATATCTAGTTTGCCTGATTCTACATTCCTATACTTATGATACTAACTATTGAACGTGATAATAAACATGAAATCAAGAGAGAAAGGGATTTTTTCCCCCATGAACTCCTTATATAGGCCTTAAAAAATAGGCATCGCTTTGGATCAGATACCCATTATCAATTTGGACAGAGAGTGTCTGAACCACTATTATCTGCAAATGATTCATGAGTGCAGGTATTTCGCTACCTGAGGATTTTAGTGAAACCATAAATATAAGAAAAGACAGAAGCTGGAATTCATAAAGGGCCTTGAAAAATATCTAAAATAGAAAATTATGTCTAATCTGAAGAAAAATGTAATTTAGCAAATCTGACTCAGATGCTTCCGTCTATTGCCAGAAGGGCCTCTTTCTTATTTACCAGCAATATTGCATGTTAACCTCTCCATTCCACAACAGAAAACACAGAAGCTAACTAGCCTGCTGAAATTCACTCATGGTGAAAGCAGACTTTACAATAAAATCGTTGATCATATAGAGCTAACGCTTTAAACAAACCAGGATAATAGTAACCTTGTAGAGATTCACAAGCCATGATTTAACAGGGAAACTAAAGCTATTTCTATATTTTCAAAGTAAAAAAAATTTATAACACGTATAAACACACACACATACACACACATATATATGTACTTTTGGCATATGATATGTGGGCTGATATAAAAATCTCCAAATTTTGTCTTCCCTATTAAAATTCTTATGGTAAGAGCAACCTACTGCCATTTTAGAATAAATAACACTTTCCTCTTTTGGCTTTACCACCTTACATCAAAGATATGGCTATTTGGCCAATTAATTTACAGAAAAACAAACAATATACTCCTCTGACATTTATAAAGTTAATCGTGCATTAAATCATTGAAAAATTTAAGGGCGTATTTTTCTTTCTGCGATTCTTTTTGAAACATACCCACCCTTTAACATAAATAAAACCTCTAGAGTCCCACCATTTGTCAAAGACCACTTAAAAGCCAGAGTAAAGGAGAAATTTATAACACATGATTGGCTATTGATTTTATGTAGAAATGAATACCTAGGGATATAAAATGCAAAAACTGATTTTTTTCATTATTACTACTATGTCCATTATTCATAGAATGTTTTCCATGTGTCAGGCATGGTACTTAATGTTTTACAAAACAGTACTACATTTATTCCTAAAAACAAATTGGCTGGGTACTTGCTATTGTTCCTATGTTACAGAAGAGGAAATTGAGAACTAAGATCAACCAGTTTACAAAGGTCAAAGCTGAAATTTGAACCCATAACCATCTGATTGCAGCACCCATGATTTTCAAATATTAGATATGTAATTGTTATTATTTTCCAAAATAGCCCATATTAGCTCATATTAATCTAATAAGGACCTCCAATATCTTAAGATTATCTCAATAATATGCAATTATTGGTCTTTGCACATAAAGGTCATCCTGGAGTACCACTACAATTGGCTTGCTTATTTTAGATTACAGGTTTGGTCTGCACTGACCAAATGATTCCTGTAATGAACAGTAAGGAGCAGCAGCTGCTAATGGTCTGGGATATAATTTTGTGACTCTAAAGAAAAAAATTTTTCTTCCAAAAGAAATTACTAGTTTATGTTGGATTATTTGACCTTTTGGTACCAAACTCTTACTCACTGAAATCATTTGTCCACAAAAGTTCCAAAAACAGTTGAGGTCAGATCAATAAAACGAAGAATTCAGAAGGTATCTAAATTGAATACCTGTAAGTCTGCCCACTTACAAGAGTTCCCTAGAGTCAAAATAAAGCAGAGGTTCATGATAATCATTGCCATCATTGGATTGGCTCTGGCCGTCAAGGTGGAGAACTGAGAAATATTTGCCTGTTCCCTGCTATAGAAACAATTTTTTTTTTTCTGGAATTGTCATTTCCATTTGATACCTGCTAAAATGCAAATAGGCCTGAAAGAAACTAATACTTCATCAAGGTGGGCAGGTTTATTAGAATCTTCGTGGGAAGAGATCTGTTGATAATTGAGAAAGGGAAAGAAAGATGGAAAGATCCACAACTGGCAGAGTGGGAAGCTTGTGGAGTGGAAGCTGCTGAAGTACAAAGGGCTGCTGTCAGTGGAGAGGTGGAAAGCTGCAACAGATGCTCCTTCCATGCCAATTTGGCCATAACCCATCAGTTCTAAACACCCTTCTTACCCTGCGAGCAGATTTAGCCTCTGGCCCAGGGACGGAGCATTTTTGAGTGCTGCAGGCAGGCTTGAATCAAGGAGTCTTGTGCTATTATTTGCAGTCCAGCAGTCTTAAATGTCAGGCAACCACTGATAGATGGACTGCAGACACCCAAGCACTCAGAAGCCAGTACTCAAATCCATAAGATAAAGGTAAAATTTCTCAGGCAGTGAACATATTTTGAGACCTTCTAAATCTTCCGTCCTTGGAGACCTGCTTGTGGAGCATGAAGGGATGGGCATCTGTGAGGCTTCAGGGGAGTAAACCCAGCCCCCCATAGCCCCCACTCTGGTGCCTGAATCTGTAATCTAGTTCTTCCTAACTGGTAATCTATCACATTACTACTGGAAGTGGTGCTTTATTTATTTATTTATTATTATTTTTAAAAGATGTTACTTATTTGAGTTAGAGAGAGAGAACAAGAGCAGAGAGGAAGGCCAGAGGGAGCAGGGAGCCTGATGCCACTCAAACTCAGGACCCCAGGATCATGACCTGAGCTGAAAGCAGATGCTCAACCAAATGAGCCACTCAGGTGCCCCTGGAAGCAGTGCTTTAAATGATTGTTAACTCAAATAATTAATACATTCTTGTCAGAGTTGTTTTGCAACCTCTCCACAAAAAGATTCAAAGAGTAATTCCAAACACTTTAAAGGATGTCACTGCACCTAGAGAGACCTCACTGAGAAGTGGGGATGGAACAGAGACATAAAGTATCTTTTGTATATTTTTAAATATAATCAATCACTTTATCTCTTGACTAAATAATGTTTTCCATCATTTTATTATAGTGAATCATCTAAGATAAGATTCCAAAGTGAGGCAATACCTTGGAAACTTTAAAAAAAATATGTACACTCCTCTGCCATGATATGCCTAAACGGCCCAACTAAGCTAGACACAAGTAGTGTTCCCCAAAAATAAAGATGTTTTTGTTTTTGTTGGATTTTTAAAAGTAAATTGGTCAAAACTTTTTTTAATACCTAGATCTCACATAGGGAAGTGAGGTGACTTGTCTCTTCAACCATCTCCAAGGCCACCTGTTTAGACACAGAAGGTTACAGTCCATAGCTCCCTATCTGGCAAAGGAAAGAGAGGGCTAAGATGACATGAACGGTAACAACAGCACAGTATTAAGTGGTGGAGAAAGCTGTAGAAATTGAACTAGGACTGGTTAATCTCAGCCATTGCTTCTGGGACAGGACACTATGTCGGATGACTACAGAATATAAGAACACAGACTAGCCCGGGAACATAGCTGCTAACTGTATGAATGTGTTACTGATTAAACTTAAAACACGCACACGCACAGATGCACACACACACACACACACACACAATCGTCCTACATGGAAAGTAAATCCTAGTGTTTCGTCTTTTGAATAAGAATTTGCTCCCCCCAAAATCACCATTAATTTTAGCAGTGGCAACCATATTAATATAAAGAAAATCTGCAAAACACTTTCTACCTACTGCTTCCCTTCCTTAAATGACTCTCAGCTTAAAAAAAAAAAAGAAAAGAAAAGAAAAAGAAAAGAGAAAAAAAGGATAATGTAAAGTTCAGCCATCAAAAATGGCTTCATTAAGATCCTTAATGAAGCACATGGGAGCCATTTATTGACTCCTCAACTATTAAGATGGAACATTATTACGGCTTTAATAGTATTTCCATTTTCATTTAGGAAATAACTAATCAAGGGATCAATGTACCAAAGACTTTATTTTCTTTCCCTTGGGTCACTGCAAGTACATTTTTTAAAATGCAAAAAACGTAAGAGCGATTCCCCCTGGCACCATATCGCATGAACAATTTAAAGAGATAACAAGAAAGGTGAAAGGTCAACAGCTACCGATCTGAGTGCTGTTATAAAACAAATGAAAACTCGGTGAGGGGAAAGTCTCCTGTTCTGGGAGTAAGAAGGGATCCCTTCCAGGGCACAGAAGCTTCCCCTCCAAGGTATGTAAAGTGGCTCCACCCTGACCTGCTGTCAACCCAGGAAACATTTCTATTTCTCAGACTCACTTAGAATGCAAACGACTGTTTTCCTGGTAGTTCTCACAGCTCTGCTTCCTTTGAGGTACAGATGTGTAGCCACAGAACCCAATCAGATAACGCCTATTTACATATTTATAAAGTCTCCTGTAAAATCTCCTATCAATTGTTGCTGCTATATATAGGCCTTTCAAAGCATCTTGTGGGCCTAGCGCTCTACTGCATCGCTCCCTTCAGGAATCCTGATATATCGCATAATGTGATTTCAATGTAAATGGGGCCCATCACACAATCACACCACTTCACAAACTATTTTCTGCTGGGATAGCTTAAATCTAAACACACTCAAGCAGCTTGCTGCACTGGAGCAAGATTTCTTCCACATTTAAAAAAATTTTTTTCAAAAAAAAAAAAAAATCCCAAATCCCAGCACAACAATGCCAGGGGAAAAAAAAAATCTGAACGTTTTCTGCAGAAAGATGGGCCGTCTCCAAATCCTTGTGCCCTATCAGACAAATTAAAGTAAATCAAGCATGAAATGAAGCCGAAGAGCCCCGAGATAAGGCTCCTTTAAGTCGTTTACAGATTAGGATAGAGAGAGGTGCATCTGGTCTCTGGCAGCGAAGGAGGCCACTTTCTCAGCTCACAATAGCAGCCTGTGTATAGGATTACCTTACCTTGTCACTGACAAGGGAGGAGGCGCCTGCAAGATGTCTCTAACTAACTTCCTAATGTCCCTGGTTAAGTTCTGCTATTAAAGTATTAACCGTTACAATGAGAGAAATACATTTTGATAAAAACAAACCAAAACCCCAAAAACAAAAACAAAAAATCCCAGAGACTGATTTATGAACTGGTCAGAAAACTGATAAACTGGGAGGATGGGGGTGGGGGGTCTGCTACCCGCAGATGAGCCTCTTCTCTTATCAGTCAGGATTCTGCTGCTAGAGACAGAAGCTGATAAATTTCCAACAGAAATTGTGACACAGCCAGGAAACTGTGTGTTACTGGTTGGACTGGTGCTCTAGGGGCTGCCAAAAGGACTTCTCATGTTATCAGATAGGATTTTGCTGCTGTAAACAGTGAGGTTTAGAGAAACTGGACTCTCTCAAAATGCTTCATGATTAAGGGTTAAAGAATAATATGAGGTAGGTGTCAGATTTACTTGGAAGCATCTGGAATTCTGCAGCTTCTCAATGAAGACCTTTCCATTCCTTGGAAGCCTGGAAGCCAACCCCCCCTTCCTTCTTTGACAATGAACTTTTTCTTCTTCAATAAATTGTATTTATACCTTCTTTCAGATCCTTAATTTTCAACCACACAGAGAGACTGCAATCTATCCAACCTACTCACCTGTTTTACTTCCCTTCAAGAATGCATCCTAATTCAGTTTTAGGATTAGATCACGTGGTGATGATTGGAGGGGGTGGATGGTGTTACTACTTTCTCCTTTCAAACAACAGTCAACTT
Organism: Canis aureus; assembly: GCF_053574225.1. Lineage (NCBI taxonomy): Eukaryota > Metazoa > Chordata > Mammalia > Carnivora > Canidae > Canis > Canis aureus. The sequence continues at coordinate 9,559,754 of NC_135624.1, read as the reverse complement.
TTCCCCCAGAATCAAACAAGACATTCATGTTATCGGTTGGGCCATCATTGAGAATGAAATGGAGTATAATTCTTTTGGGGCATTACTTATTTTACTTTGTATTCCAATGAAGCTATTTTATTGTGCCTAATATCACAGTATATTTGTATTGCCCTTTACAGTTTATACTGTGCTGTCACTTATATTTTGACACTTCAACTTCACACGCAATATTTTGAGATAGGCACCATTTCCACAAAATTATGATAAACAAATTACAGTTCAACTAGATTAAACGACTTGCCTAAAATTACTGGGTTGGTTAAATATGAAGTCTGAATTTAGAGCCAAACCCTAAACTCCTTCCTAATGTGTGATAATGGCTTAACTAATTTTCTCATCTTTGGATTAAAGGACTCATGAGGAAGTTCTCAAGTGGTTTGATGATAGACATAGGCATTCACCCCCAGTCCAAGATCACTTGTAGTCAATGATTCATGTGGTCCACAGCATCTGAGAGACACATATGATACATTTTAAGATATGACTATGTTGTATACACTAATGCATACAGATATGACTTTCTTTTAGGTAACTCTACTGAGAATCTCTTCAGTTGAAAAATATAAAATCATCATTAAAACTAATAGCAAAATGTTTGTCTGAATGAACAAGCATTTCATGTTTGTCGGACTTACACAGATCCTGCTTTCATTTCTCTCTACCTTTCCAAAATTCTCTCTTATTATTACTTCTTCAAGGAATCTACTTCAACACTACTAATTCCCTATTTTTTTAGTATCTATATTGACTTATTTAAAATCACATAAATAATAATATAAAATGCATGCAATTCTATTTAATGATATTTCTCACTCAATTTTCTATCCTGACAGCAATAAAGCACAGAACAAAATATTCCCAAGCCAACATATCTTTGACAGAGGTTCTGGAGCTGCAAAAGAAAAAGCTTAAAATAAAAAGTATTCTTTTTAAATATCATATTTAGTTTTTTAAAATAAAATCTGAACTACATGAGTTTACCTCATAATGGAGAAAATTTAGAATCAAATGTTATAAAAACACTTGGAAAATAAACCCTAATAATAAACTCTGTGTGTGTGAATACAGATGAAAACCTGATGAAAGTCGCATGTTCAAAACAGTTATGACTATGTCTGTAATTATTTTCAGTGAAGTAGGTTGAGGATAATCCTTCTCTCAGCACAGAATTGATATATTTACAAATCTGTGACCAAATGATGATATCTAACAAGTGCTCACTGCTTGCTGCTCCAAAATAATAAACTATCTTAAATTATGCCAAAAAAGATAAGAGACATGCTTTATTTCCCCATTTATTAATACTGTGAGGAGGTGACATTTATTCATGATATTTACAGTGCTTCTTTACACTTGACTTTGGGGAAGGCACTTTTTTCTCTTTTTTTGCTTCCTCATTGTGTATGATTTGGAAACAGATTTATTTCTGTTTTAAAAAATATCATTCAGTTAAAGAAAGAGTTACAATATGTTCTTCTTCCATAAAATATTTCTGTCAAACACAGGGTGAAATATTCTTCATACATTTTATGTCATATTCTACTATTATTAGAATTTGGAACTTTAAAATTTCTTTATACAATGGACATAAAACAGATCTATTGTATGACATCTTATTGCCTTTTCTGTATAAATTGGCTATATATATCTCATTGATTACCACTTATTAATCATTACTTTAGTCATTATCAACTTTCTTCAAGGAGTAGTTATTACTATTCAAGTTATTACTACACTTCAGATGTTACAGAACTCTAGAATCTTTCTTATTTTCATGGTTTATAGTGGAACAAAGTAATATTTGATTAATTCTAAAAACAGCAAAAGCCAAATACTGTATTTCAATTTTACTGACTTCACTAGAATATCATCAGAAAACAAAAGTGTGTTTCAGACAACATTTAATATGCATTTGCTGTTTTTGGGACCAATTTACTCCACTAGGTAAAGGTCTTCTATGACAACTATTATTTTGAGTTTATATATATTTACATGATAAATGAACGGAAAACAAACTAAGTGGCTTAAACATTCCAGTTAAGTGCTAGTTGTGTTTCTGTAGACTCACATCAACCTGAATGAAACTGTAGTTCTTCCAAAGTTCTGTTGCTGGTACTTTTCACAGTAACAAAGTAACTATGGAATCATTTTTAGCAGTCTACTCTGTATGGGCTTTATGAGAGGTTTGCTTTTCTCCAACATATTACATCTTTTAATTCTTACAACAGCCAACCTTGCAGAATAGATGCAATTACTTTCATTTTGCAGCTGAAAAGCTCAAGGCTCAGAAAACTTAAGTAATGGGGCACCTGGGTGGCTCAGTGGTTGAGTGTCTTTGGCTCAGGGCCCTGGGATCAAGTCCCACATCAGGCTCCCTGTGGGGACCCTGCTTCTCTCTCTGCCTATGTCTCTGCCTCTCTCTGTGTGTCTCACATGATAAATTAAAAAAATCTTTAAAAAAAAGAAATAAAAGAAAGCTTAAAGTAATGGTGAAGAATCAGGATTCACACCCAGGTCTGTCTAATCCCAAGCCTGTGTTCTTTCCCCTGTGCCATGCTGTCTACTTTCTCTTTCCACATACAAATTAGACTGATATTCTTACATAGTCATATATGCTTATTTCAAAGCAATTATTGGTAACATTTATTCATATTTCTTTTCCTTTTGACATTTTATATTAATTCACCATAAGAAAATATTATTGACATTAATTTATAGAAAATATAATTAGAAACTATAAATTGTTCTCAATTTTCCTCTTCCCCAGGAACCCAAGTAAATTTAATAAAAATAAGAATTCGACAAGATGTGTTAACACAAGCACTAGAAAGACCTATTTCTCATTAGAGATCATTATAATATGGTGTTAGATCAAGGTTTCCATATACCAGTTCAAGTGCTAAATCCTTACACTGATCCTAGTATAGTGACTGACTTTTCATTGTCCCAACATCCTTTATTTCTACATGTTATATCAACATATGTTTAACTTATAATCTTTTTAACTGGGGCCAGGAACTGAAAACATATCATGAATCAAATTAAAAAGCACTATAGCCCTGCTTTGGTTAATGACATCCCATTTAAGAAGGTTCTTAAAGTTGTGTGCTGTCATTTCTGTGATTTCTCTTTGAAGAGTTTCTTAAATTTAGGAAATGTAATTTTTCTACACATCACTAGGAAGTTCCAAATTATGTGAGGGAAATGGAGCCAAAGTTTTTCATACTTGTTAATAGTAAGGGCAGTATTTGTCTGTCTCAAAACTTCTTCCATTTCTCCTCTGTTCTTGCCACTGCTTATCAACTAACTCTCGGTTGACCATATTCACTGAGCAATCTTGTGTTCCCCTAGACTAAATAAAGACGAGATGATAATATCCTCTTCTGTCTTCCTGTATGCAATTAAGAGGGATGAAATGGGCAGTGCTCTTGGCAGGAACTCTCAGGGAGTTGGGGAAGAAAAATGTTTAAGAACCACTCCCTTGGATTTAATCCTAGGGGAGTTATCTCTAAGAAAGCCCTGCTGGTTATTTCTTGAGAATCCACAGAATACAAACGTTTTTAAAATAAGGGCAGCTGTAATCAACTATCTTCAGGGGAATGTTATTCACAAAATCTCAGGGAAAAATGGTGCCACAAAACCGGATAAATACCCAGCAGAAACTAGTGACTAATAAGCCTCAAAATTCATCTACTATGAACCAAGGAATCAGGTTAACCACTGAATCACTTAAAAGCTATCATTTTCTAGGTCATTATTAATGTAAGTTCTGATAAAAATGTCTCCCTCCTCTCCTACATACCTTCTTTACTCAAACAGCTTTAAATGAGGCATTATAAAATTCAGATAAATAATACTTTCCTTAAAGAGTGCTTGTCACTATTCAGTGGAAGTGTGGGCTAATATTCATTTTAATACTTCCACTAAAAATCTGAGAACGTTTAGCTTTCATGGCACTTTCTTGTTAATTCATTAACACATGACTCTATTCACAGATATCCAAGTATCACTCGCTGATATTTTGGAGTCTGTTCCCAATGTGAAGAGCCAGGCAGTCTTTTTCCTATCTTTTATCTGTTTCATTCCCATGACCTTTATCTTGTTTTTTCCATAGACTATTTTCCCAAAATATCAAAATTGTTTGGAAATTTTTTCTTATCTACAAAGTTGTTAACAATTTTTTTTTATTGCTCACCATCATATAATCTGTAAACTAAATGTTCTCAAATCTATGATCTATGTTAGTATAAAGGTGGTTCATACAGTTCTTTTTGGTTATCACATATCAACAGTTTTTCTTGCTTACTATAAAAGCTTTCTTTTACTCTCTTCTAGTTACTCTCTTTGAGTATGCTTTCTATGGAATTTAAGAAGATAATTTATTCCCAGGGAGCCTATCAGAATACTAAGTTACCTGTTACCACTTATGCACCTTGGAACAACAGTTATGACTGAGTAATAATGAGTAAAACTGATAATTGTTTGATTGTTATTCATCCCCTGGACTGTCACCTCTTAGATGTGCCCATAAGATACAAGATGCTGCTAAAGTTGGGCTCTCTCCTTTCCATATAAAAGGGATTTGGCGGAATCTGCCTCTATGCCAGCCCAATACCATTTTCATCAATACCATTTCATCATCAAAACATAACTAGTCTTATTAATAATACCAACCTGATCATATGCCAATCCATAGGACCCCTGTGGATGATGGCTAGTAACTGATAATCAATCGTGGAGCATGAATCCACAGACAACTGTGCACTCAACTAACCAAAGTATGGTCTAGACCGTATCTTCTGTGCTTGTTGATGAGAATGTCATGTGGAGAGGAATCAAAAGCGTTACTGAAGTCGGGATAGATTACATCTATTACTTTGCCCTTATCTACATGGCCTGTCACTCTATCATAGAAGGAAATTAAATTGGCCTGGCACAATTTGCTCTTCACAAAACCATGTTGGTTGCTACCCACTAACTTTTGCTCTTCTAGATGATTGTAAATTGATTGTTTGATGATTTGCTCTAGTATCTGCTTTAGTATCAAAGTTAAGCTGACTGCTCTATAATTACCAGGATCGTCTTTTTTTTTTTTAATCTCTTTTTCTTTTTTAAGGATAGTCACTACTTTTCCCATAAATGGTGAGTTTTTTCCTGCCCTTTTAATGTTTCCCCATATAGTAATTAGTAAGACTTCAGTTTCAACTCCTCAATATCTTCAGCATATACCTCCAATTGCTACATTTTAATTCTGTTTCTATATTTACAATTTATTTTCTCTTCTAATCTAATCTCACTTTCCATGCTTTCAAAATGGGTATAATTAACTCTACTATATTATAAACTGAACTTCCCTTGAGTAATCCTGGGATTACTTAAAGAAAGCTTGTCCTTAAAAAGATTTTCTAAGTTATCATTCTTCCCTGATACATAATTCATTACCTTTCGAGAAGCCATCTTACTTTAATACTGCACATTTAATTAGCTGTACATTTACTGTCAACATGTATTTTCATCTAAACTTTTTATTTCATCTTTTCCATTCTCAATATAAGTAAAAATGCATATTTATTTATATATAGTAAACTGATGTATAATGGCATAAACAATGGTGATTAGCCAGAAAATAAGACAATATATTAGTGTTCTTTTGAATTAAAATTAAACTAATTCAAATTAAATTAAATTAGCATTCTTAATGTTACTAATTTAGCATGTTTGAAAAAAAATTTTTAAGATTTTATTTATTTGTTTGTTTGTTTATTTATTTATTTATTTATTTATTTATTTATTTATTTATGAGAGACACACAGAAAGGCAGAGACACAGGCAGAGGGAGAAGCAGGCTCCATGCAGAGAGCCTGTTGCGGGACTTGATCCCAGAACTCCAGGATCATGCTCTAAGCTGAAGGCAGATGCTCAACCACTGAGCCACCCAGGTGTCCCGCATGTTTGAAAATTTCAAAAGGATATAAGAGAAAGGCGTTTTGCAATATAGTTTATACAAATAAAATGCAAATTTATAAATTGAAGTTAATTAAATCTACTACTAATAAAGATAAAAAAAAAGGGTGGTGACTACAACCAGAACTGAAATTGGCTCCCTGGAAAATTGAGCATTTTCTCTGATTTGGTCTAATTTGTAAGTAGGTAATGTTGACCTAATCCATTTGTGTCTACTACATGTTTCTTCAATTAGATATTTTTTCTGTTTTTGTTCTTTTATATCTGGTTCATATTTTGAAATAATTGCTCAGTTAGTGCAGTTCATGATTGGAGCAGATAGTCTTAGGGCACTTAATTCCAGCATTTTCCTCAATCTGAGCATTACCTTGTTGGATTCCTGACCTGCAGTAGAAAACTAGAGTTGCATGAGCTATATTAATACATGTTCTGTTCACACAGTAATTTTAGAAAGAAGTATAAAAAATATGCTTAATAGGATTAGTTTGAATCAACCTGCCTTTGTGTTACCCCTACCTTCTCCTGCCCCCCTCAAAAAAAAAAAAAAAAAAAAAACCCAGCCAGGAGGTTACAAGAAGGTGGTGGATGACACACACTGATCCTTTGGCCACATATGTTAAACTGTCGCTTTATGTTGGGTGATCACTGACCTGCTCTTTTGTCAGTTTTCTTCATTTATTGTATAAATTGTCAAATAGGCAATTTTAAAATTTCTGTTAAAAAATGGTGACTAGAACTCAAGTCAAGAAATAGAAAATATAAAAATAACGAGATGATGATTCTTTCCTAAAAGGGATACACCAAAAGTCAATAGAACTGGTGGCAAAGTTCAAATTAGTCTCAATCTATGTAAAATTAGATGCAGAGTAAACCTTGTTCATTCTCACAGCTAAGTAAAGCAGCACTTTATGCCAATAAAATAAGAGATTAGAGTATAGGAAATAAATTATGTTTAAAGCTAAAGCAATTAGAAGAGTTAAAGCAATCCAAAATTTTTCATATCAAAAAAATATAAAGCTGCAATTCTTAAAACATCTAAAAAGTCTCAGAAAATAAGCAGAACTCACGGGAAATATATATAAGTAAACTCTGACATTCTTCAGGGAGATAGAAAAGATGGCCTTGAGAGGGATATATGTATATGATTATTAATATTTAGTTATAGGATTTGATATTTAAGTATAATATTTTAAGTGGTTCCATTTCTTTAAATCTTGCCCCAATATTATGTATGTTTTTACGCACTTTTTTTTAAAGATTTTATTTATTTATTCATGAGAGACACAGATAGAGGCAGAGACAAAGCAGAGGGAGAAGCAGGCTCCACGCAGGGAGCCCGACGCGGGACTCAATCCCAGGTCTCCAGGATCACCCCCGGGACGAAGGCAGCGCTAAACCGCTGAGCCACCTGGGCTGCCCTTTACCCACTTTTTACAGAGAACATTATGTATATTATATAATCATTTAGTCAAAGAAGCTATTATTTTTTACGAAGCTTGTATAAATTGCCTCATTGCTGAAAATTTACAGCTCAATTATCAATGCTTAGTGAAAAGTATATTCATTTGTTTGAATTACACAATCGAATAATTGCCCTTGCTAGGACACCTTTGGAAGGAAACAGGAAAACTCTAAAGGTTGGATACTACTGTTACAAAACTGGTACAGTGACAATTGTCTTTACAAATTCAGATTTGATCATTTATATTAATGAATCACTATCTCTTAAATTTGTTAACTTATTTTCTGGAAAAACTCTAGAAGTAAACAGATGCTTAACAAATTTTGATTAAATTTTTAATCTTTATTTTTTCAATTTCATCAGCCTTCATAGTTTTAAAAAAGTATTACCTATTTATATACTTATCCTAAGCTTTTGTTTGTATCAAGATTCTCTAAATTATAATTCTAATGAGTATCTTAACTGAAGTACACATAGTAAGTATTCCTTTATTGATGTATATACTTCAATGGGATTTATAAGGCAGCAATTATTAAAAAGCAACCATAAGTTTATATTTAGACAGAATGTTTTTTGATTATGCTTTCTTAAATACTCTAAAATTAAATTTAGGTTTACATTACAATGTATTTAGCCAATAACCCACATACTATTCACTTCATAAAACCAAAATTTGTCTCTTTATTTCTGTTATATTTAGGGAAAAAATCAATATAGCTGTTCATTTGAATAGCTGTCAAAATTCTTCACCCATCAGAAATGTTACTGTTCTTGGAAAAAAATTATAAAATATATACAATGTGGATTCAGGCCAGAAATGACACCTCATTTAGTTGTAAGTATAAAAATGCCATACACTCACTTTATTTAGAAATATTTCTTAAGTGTTTGGTTTATACAGACATTCAACCAATCTGTGTTTATTCTTAAATTTGAGCAGGATACTTCCTTATCTTGTGTTTAAAAAAAGTATTCTATCAATAACTTCTAAAGACTTATTCTTCTTATGCTGAATAGCATGTTATTCTGCAGGCTAAACAATATGCTAAATAATATGCAACTCTTGGTCATAAAAGATAGCATAAGAGAAATTATTAAATTATCACAAGTATAAGCTCACAGTATAACAAAAGTTTGAGTATTTATTCAATAATGTATAGAAAATATTTCATGAAAATTAAAATTTGGAATTGAAGAGTCTTAGATAAATAATTAAATTTATTATGTAGACCACAGTCATTTAACCAAAGTGCAAAACAAAATATATCCAAGATTATTTGGTGACTTGGAATCACAAATGATTGTATTTTTTACCCAATGTATAAAGTTACCATGTGAGACTTGCTTCCTGATGATTCTGAAGAAGGCTTGACTCTAGGTTTGTAATTGCAAACACTACATTTCTAATCACCTTCTACTGCAAACTCCCCCCACAATCCTCACCTCTTCCCCCACAAAAAGTTCTTTCTCTCTATTCTTACAACTGCCATTTGTAAAAATTCCTGGTCCCTACTGAGCTAATTAATTTTGACTGGTAATACAGCAATCTATACAGGTGGGAAGGGTTACAAATGAATATTACAGAATAAAGTTTAAGATTTTAGATTATCTGTGGGATATGAAAAAGAAGAAGAAGAATGAAAAGTGGAAAAAGCTGAGACAGCTGGGGAATCTGATCTTCAAATCTTGCCCTTCTATGAAATCCTTAGAATTTCTTTCTCATTTTCAGATATATTTTATTCCAACTTATGACAATTACTGCCCAAAATTCCACCAACTATGAGTTCACTTTGGTTTACAAACATTCTCTTTATAAAAGTGAACAAAGTCTTAGAGTCAGTCATTTCATCTTTTCCATTTTTCCTTTCCAGGATCTAGCAGAGATCCTATACACTGAAGCTGCATTCTCTGAATTGTGGTAGAAAAGAAAGGAGGTGCTATCTGTGTCACAGCCAGATGTGGAAAAGAGAAGGGCTCAGGGTGGAGAACAGGAGCAGGGAGAGGCAGGAAGGGCAGAGGAGGCAGTGAGTACCAAAGCAAACTGCCTACTTTACATTTTTCCTAGACTATCTGCTCAGATATGAAGAGGCATCTCTCTTCCTACACTTTCTAATTCACACTTCCGATCTTATCACTGACCTGCGTGGCCCAGTGCCCTCAAGATTCCAGAAACTGGGTTGCACTCTTATTATTGAAACTCACTACCCTCTCTATGAGTTAATTCAATAGCGGGCTGGCCTCAATGGCTTCCCATCCCCATCACTTACAGGTAAGTCTAAATTCGTTTGCATAGCATGGAAGGTTATGGAAGGCACTTCTTATTCATTCCGCTGTCCTCTCTGCCAGCTTCATCAAGCAACCTCTCATTCATTGCGTACAGGCTCCCCAAAATGCCATGCTTTCTCTTAACATCATATCTTTGTATATGCTCTACTCTCCACCGCTGGTGACCTACTCCTTTTTCCAGGGATTTAACCATATTAAGAACAGACATCTCTGGTACATAAAAATGAGAAAGCAGAGGCTTACAGAAAAGATAGCTATGTAAGTAAACAACAAAATACTAATTGCTAAATTGGAAATTATGCAGAGTATATTATGGTATAAGATGTTCTTAATTCTTCTCCAGGAATTCTTTTCTGCCTTTCTAAGAGGAAATAGGAGAACCTGGCACCACAGGCTACACAGTTGGCTGGTCAATAAACATGTAATGAAGAAACTAATAAAAAGAAAATCAAGTGGAATTTCTATGGAAAACTCTTTAAATAGAACCAATGTAATTATCAAGATTATTCTTCACACACACATTCTACTACATACATATTATATATGCAAATATATAAAGAACATGTTTAATTATGATCATTTAGTTAACCTTCAAATCAAAAGCATCTTTGTTATTCTTTCAGTATTCTGATGTTAATAGTGAAATGGAGACTCAAGATTTGCACTTGATTTCCTACCCATGGATCCACTCTAGCAAAACTCTTCTTGGTGGCCATCCTATCAATTACTAAACTTCTGTTTTTACAATCTTCCCTCCTTCATTCAAGCACAATTCTGAAGTAAAAAAGAGTAATTTAAGGTGCATACTTTTTATTTTTTTCATGTGAACACAGTATGGATAGGACGCTAGTCCACCTTATTTTTTTTAAGATTTTATTTATTTATTCATGAGAGACACAGAGAGGCAGAGACACTCCTCACAGGGAGCTGAATGCAGGCCTCGATCCCAAGACCCTGGGATCACACCCTGAGCTGAAGGCAGACACTCAACCACTGAGCCACCCAGGCATCCCAGGATGCTAGTCCGACTTAAACCAGGCTATGACTTGACACTGTTGGCAGGACATTTCCATTTTTTTCAGTACCGCATGTCTGAAACGATAGCTCAATGATACCAAATTCTTATTTAGCCTTTTGTTTATTTTTATCAAAAAAAAAAAAAATCCTGTTGCTGACTGTTGACATCATACTTTATTACATACTATGTTATTTAGGATTAGGTTTGATATCAAAATGCTTTAAGAGGCATTTCAAATGATGTAGGATCACCTTAAACACAATGCTTGGCCTGCACCTATCACCTTAGTCAAGGGATCAAGTTTAACGTTACCAATAATAAGTCATATCAACATTGGGTGCCACCTGACATGATTCACTGAGAGACACACACCATATCATTTTCCTGGCATTCTTGCCAAAAATGCATCGCCTCAATCTAATCATGAGAAAACATTAACCAAGCCCAAATTGAAACCACTCTACAAGATAACTGAACACTACTCTGCAAAGTGTCAAGAAAGACTGAGGAACTACCACAGATTGGGGGTAAGAAACTCTGAATGCACATGCCGAGTGGAATCGTGGCACAGATCCTAGAATGAGAAAAGGGCATTTAGTTGGGAAAAAACTGCGAAATCTCAATAAAGTCTGCAGTTTAGCCAATTGCATTCTATCAATGTTAATTTCTTATTGTTGATAATCCTAATATGGTTATGTAAGATGCTAACCTTAGAGAAAGCTGTTGTAATGTGTGTACAGGAACGCTCTGTACTGTTCTTGTTATTTTTCTGTTAGCCTAAAATCATTTCAAAATAAAAAGTTAAACATAGTGGTGTGATCAAAACAAATGAGCTGTGACTATAAGGTTCAGCAGAATATTATAACCGGTGACAAAAGTTTTTTTCAGGAGTAAAAACCGCATGCATGGCAGAGACTCAGAATCCATCGCCTCTTCTTCCTCAGCAACAAAATCACGACATATTAACCAAAAACACGGCACCTACCATAAAAACCGCCTAGCTTGCAACTGATGTAGTATATAAGGATGAGAAGAAATAGAAGTGTTCTTAAAAGGATGAAAAGAAATGAATAAAATGAATAAAACGAATTCAATCATATGGCTATTTATAAGCCAAAAATAAATAGTTAATAAATGAATTCCTAAAAACAAAAGAAAATGTTTTAAAGTTAGGAAACATATCGAATAAATTGGTGGAGGATTCACAAATACATGGCATGCTCTGCCCTCCAATGTATTCTTTCTTTCCCTCATCTACTGAGCAAATGGCTACTGAGCCAAGCAAAGAGTATTTTCTACTGACAATATATAATTTAATAAGATGCAGTTACTGCACACAAGGAATACAGCCTTAAACTAAAAATGGTTTTTATATTTTTAAATGGTTTAAAAAAGAAAATACTTCATGATGTGTGTATATCATATTAAATTCAAATTTGTGTTCATAAATAAAATTTTCATCAATAAAAATTTTGTGGACTTTCTTTCCCCTCATTGTAATATAAGTACCCACATAATATTTTTCAGTTTGCCTCTTGGCCCTGAAAGCCTAAAATACTTACTATAGGAATCTAGGCAGGAAAAGTTTCTAACTTCTAGTCAAGGCCAATGGTTCTCAAATTTTGACATGCATCTGGATTCCCTGCAGGGTTTGTTAAAAGCATAGACAGTGTGGTCCTACCCTCAGGCTTTTAAATTCAGTACATCTCATGAATTTGCATTTCTAACAAATCTCTAGGTGACACTGTAGTTGCTAACCTAGAGACCACATTTTGAAAACCACTGACCTAGATAGCTCAATGAGGAGTTATGTGGAGGGCCACAGGTATAGGAAGAGTGAGAGGACATTCTAGGCAGAGGGCATACGGAAAGGCCTGGAAGGAGGGGACAGAGCAATAGTCCCACATAATAAATTCAAAGGAAGAGATGGTAATAGTACTTATGAAGGCAAAAATACTGGGGAAAGAGACAGAGTTAAGAGAAGAGAGGAAAAAAACTTCAGCAGAATTTGAATAGGGATTAGTAGTGAGAGGGAGACACCTAGGACTCAAGGATGATACCATGTTTTTTAAACTTCGTACTGGAAAACTGATTTGGAAGGAAAGCTGCAAAACTCAGTCCTTAGATATGTTAAGTCTGACATGAATTGGGGGGTTATTTTTTTGGGAGCAGCTTAGAAGTGGGATCTGGGTTAGAGATACAGATTTGGATGTTACTGTCCTAGTGATGTCCTAGATATGGGTGAGATCACAGAATGCACAGAGTAAGTAGCAGCCAGGGCTGAGAAGAGAATCTTATGGAACACCAACATTAGGGGGTCTCAAATGGATGAGAAAGAGAAGGGCAACTAGAACAGTATGGAAATCGTTTCTGAGGTTAGATAAACAAAGGAGTATATAGCTGCTGGATTTAGTGGGAAAGATAATTACTATATCTGAGAAGTTTGTTATTGTACCACGTAGATAAATAGGAGAAAATAGAGTAAAAAAGTAGGGAGATAATTTTTAGAAGGATTGCTAAAGAGAATCCTCTATAAAGAAGGTATAAATAAAAAGAGAGGCAAAGGACTGTAGTCAGAAGGAATGTAATATATAAATTGGAGGACACATTAATTGCTTGTCTGTCTACTGGTAGATCTATCTATTGGAGACAATATTGTTTAGGGATTGTAGTAAAAGGTGATAGTTTGGAATATCTCTTTGGATTAGAGTAAATAACGCTGACAAGCAGAACTGAGGCCAAGATGGGAAAATGGGATAAAACACATTTTCAATCTGTATGTGTTTGTCACAACCACAGCATAACATCATCAGGTGATGTCATGAATGGAACAAAAGAAGTACTTATAAGGCTCACAGTGTATGCTGTGTGGCATGAGGTAAGAAGATTGTCCAAATCTCTAGGCATAAAGAGTGAAAGAACGAGGACTTCATCATATTTTTCCAGGGCATAATTTGGAAATAATTGTCGCTTATAAGCATTTACTTTTCAAAAAATTCTGATCCTTTCTATATCCTACTGCCAGAATTTCTAGCACAGATCAGCACCTCCAAGAACCAAAGGGTTTTCTTTGTACACAAAGCAGCTACTACTTTAGATTTTGGTATGCGAAGAAGGAAAGAAGCTCGCTCGGAGCCTCATATGAGGCCAAACTACTAACTAGAAATCTTAGGGTCAACCTATATTCTATAAAGAACTAACTTTTATTTGCAACAGAAGTCATTAAAAGAAAATAATTAGATTTACAGAATTTTCAAAGCAAGATATATTTAAACACCTTTAATTCCTACCGTATCACTTCTTTATAAATGTTGCTTCCCCAAAAAGGAAATGATGAAGGTCTTAAGTCAACTCAGAGCCTAAGAAAATGGAGTCAATTAAAAAATTCATAAAGTACCACATAAAATTAGGAAGCTAATCCACTGAGTATCTCCAACAGTTACAAATGTAGGGCATTAATTACTTTACATTTGTATATTATATTTTACTTTGAAGTGTCACAAATATAGGTTGCACTTGAAAATTAAAAAATCTTAAAAATTCTCACTTATATTTATTTACATTAATTTCAGAACAGAAGTTTCTTATCTAATTACAACTACTAATCGGCATCATTTAATGAAGGCTTATCATAGGCTAGGAATTTTATTTGTACTGTTACATTTACTAGTCAACAACTCTATTAAAAATATAGTTACTGCCATGGGCTGAACAGAGTCATAAGCAAATAATTAAATCTCATAATATTTTTTTTAAGATTTTTTATTTATTTATTCATGAGGGACAGAGAGAGAGAGAGAGAGAGGCAGAGACAACACAGACAGAGGGAGAAGCAGGCTCCATGCAGGGAGCCCGACGTGGGACTCAATGTGGGACTCAACCCCGGGAGTCCAGGATCAGGCCCTGGGCTGAAGGCGGTGCTAAACTGCTGAGCCACCCAGGCTGCCCCTCACAATTTCTTTACTCTGATAGTAGTGAAATATTTCTTAGTTTCGTTGTATTTTACAGATATTCTGTAGATCCTTTTCCCTCATACATAATTTTTCCTATATATATTGTTATTAATTTAAAAATGAAATAAATGAAAAAAAAATGAAATAAATGTGTAAATAAATACCATTTGTATAAAATAATATTTTTTCAGTTTCACATATTTTATAAAGATTAATACTAGTTTTCACAGTATTCGAGGTAATCTGGGATTCAGGCAGAGATGACCTGTAGTGGAATTTCAGTACAAGGTGTCAAAATGTTTAAGGTTGGAGACATATATATGCAGTTGACATGTAGCTAATTAGCAAGTAGAAATTTTGTTATTTTTAAAAAGCACAAACAATGGATGCATTCACGGGGACTAGTGCTTTAAGATTAATTAAAATTATTTCTAATGTGGCACTTACAAGTATATAATAAGATAGTACACATACTTGGTTTTCCTTGTTGAAACACAATTTTTTTAAATTGATTTATCCCTTCAATGATGATTATTGTTGGTATGTGTAGGTTTTGAAAGACTAGAGCTACTATAATAATTATAAAGGCCTGATTGAGAGTAAGTCCAAAATAACAAGAGTGAAGGACACTGTAGTTGAACATGGGATAGACAAAGTGTGGTAGCTTATGCTTTATTTCCAACAAATATTTTATTTTAATTAAAATTCAAGGATTTAAATTCAATATGTGTAAATACTACTCATCACGATATATTCTTTTGACAAAAATACTGATATTTGCACATAAACTAAAACACTACATACTCTACCAAAGAGTATTTTTTTTTTTTGCAAGGTATATATAAGGAAACAAATTTGCTATTCAGCCCTATCCTTCTAGTATTTGGAGTTAAAGGAAAAAATTGAAAATCTTAAAAAATTATCTGGTTGTAAATAGCCTAATTCCACATATGAAGCATGCAGCAATTCTATCTTTCTTTCTTTACCATTAATTACAAATTCATCTTTCTCTCGTGAAGTCTGAAGTTTGTTGTTATTATTGTTAGATGAGTTGCATTCAAACTCCAACAACAACAACAAAAAAGATGAAGCCAACATTGAAATTCATCTCACAGTCCGGAATTTACTTAACGGCCAGCCTGTGCACTGTGATAAACGGAATGATGATCCGGCAACATGTCTTTATCCATGGTTTGCTTTAATTAACGCTGGCTTGTTTGTTGAAAAGATGATTAATATGCCAATGAAAATTGCATAATTGAATACCACAACACTGGCACAATCAGAAAGACACATGCAGTTTTTTGATTAACATTTATTATTATTATTATTATTGTGCTTTTTAATGTACTCTTCTCACTATGAAATGATGCAGTTCTTTGACCAAGAGGTGAAAGGAAACAGGACTGAGGGCAGGATACTCCTTGAGCAAGAATAAAATACAATGCGGCTTAATCAGAATGAAACAGTGCTTTGGTGAGAATGGTCCTCCGAATTTCAACACGCAGGCAACCTCCAATTAAACATGCATGCCAGCCAAATATAAAAGAGCATAATTCTGCTTGATGACAGCAATAAAAAATAAATATTTCTAAAAACAAGGCATTTGCATAGTATCAAGAACAGTTCATCTTAGGGTTTATACATACTTGCTATAAATAAATGACCCTTGTGATATATCACTTTATTGCAATACTAAGATTCTGGGTAAACATAAAAAATATTGTAGTTTTAAATCTTAACTTTTAGTCACTTATATATTATACGTCTTTTTAGTAAAGAATCTTAAGAAAGGTTAAGTATTTTGTATACATCATCTTAACATTAGATAAGAAATGTTCTTTTTCATTTCATTTACTTAAGTAAATACTATTTACTCATACATGTCCAAGGACCAGGCTCTGCACTCAGTCCCTAGGATCTAACATAGGTAAGAAAACATTCCTGCTTTGAAATTGCTTATTAATTTAGAAATATCAAAATGAAATCCTACAACAAAAATTGGGATTCTGTTTTCAGAAATCAGCTCCATAACACTTGTTTAAATTGCAAATTGATAACCAAGCACATATACGTGCAAAATGCATGTAAGCATGGTTATAGCTCTGAAGTTTCAGGCAGAGAGCTGAGCTCTGACAGCTACTCTAATAAGGAAAGGGATTATTATTCTGTACTACAGATTTTTGGTTGTCCTCTATATTGCCGTTTATGTAGAAATAACTCCATAAGCATTTTTAATATAAAAGGGTAAGCTTTTGCCAGAAATTAATATGTAAATGACAACATCATTTCAGTAAAAGTGAAAATGAATCCAAACTGGAAAAAAAAAGAGAAATGTAACAAGTTTTGAACTAGCTACGAGGTCTTTTCCTTTAATATACTACTTTTAAGAGCTACGCAACAACCAGATGAGATAATGGTCCTTAGTCTCCTTTTAAAAATCTTTAGGTTCCTGGTTTATATTGAAAGTATAAATCGAAGTATAAAAACCTGAAAGGTTTGAATTTGAATTTCTGATAATAAAATCATCAGGTAAGAATGGAGAGGCAATTCTTGAAATACAAAATTTTCTTATTATTCATAATGGTTGGATCATCTTATTACCCCATTTAGTAAATTCCTTCTAAATAGAGAATATCCATCACAAAATGTTTGCAAAATGATTTACTGAAAATATGAACAGGCTGTGACACAGCTGGCACTGTGGCCCCACGGCACATGATCATGATTTGGGTGCCACTGAACTGTCTCCTCTCCCCTGTGGCCTTCTTGTAAAGAGCCTTTTAGAAATTTACTATTCTGTTATACTTCGGTGGGTAAATTACCACCGAAAAATTACCAAAACCAAATGTTTCAATTCAGATAACTTATGCATATTATAGGCAGTCAAGGTAACCCTAAAATGATATTAAAACACTTGAAAAGGAAGTATTAAAACAATTGAAAAGGAAAAGGAAGTTTCCAATGGAGAGTGAAGTTTCAAACAACAACCTATAATGGACCAGAAAAGGTCTAGTCTCCTTTGTGAGAGAGAATGACTTCCAACACAGGAAGACAAAGTTTCCAGAGACCTGGTTTGTTCACCCAGAATTTGTGCTCCTCTTATTCTTTACTTTGTTAGTTATTTAACCTTTCTAAGCCTGTGCTTTCTTCTCCGAAAAATGGGAATAAAGATGTTCTGTGACGGAAACTATCAATTAACAACCATTATATGTCCCAACCTATCTTCCTAATATCAGCATCTCGGATTTGAGAATGGACACATGGTTGCCTGAAACAAATGCAGCATTATCCAACCTCTTCTGCTATGTGAGGTAAACGTGTGGCTATGTGAGGTAAGTTCTGGCAAATAAGAGGAAGCACAAAAGAAGACCTGCAAATTCAGAAGGTCTCTATATAGAGAAAGGGAGAACTTCACTTCACCCTTTCTTTCTCATGGCTGGAATTAGATATGATGACTAGGTATGAGCAGTCATGTTGCCCTTGAGAGGAAATGCATGGATAAAGATGGCAGAACAACAAAATAGAATGAACCCAGATGCCTTATAATTCTATTGCTGTCAACTAACTAGATTGATTGCTTACACTAAACTCCATATACATTAAAAAAGATAATCTTCTTTCTTATTTAAGCCATGCTATTTTGGGATTTTGTTCATTTGCAGCCAAAACTGATAGACTTCGTAGCACTGACAAATGAATTAAATGAAAAAATAAATGCACATGGCTAACTTAGCATAGTGCCAAAAACTAAATAATCCCTTGACAAATGTAGTCAATGATGATGATGATGAGGGTAATGATAACAATACCTTGATTCATTTATTCCAGACACTGTGTGTGTATACATGTTGTTTTTTTTTAACTCCTCTTATGTGCCAGACACTATTCTAGAACAGAAGTTAGCAAAATCCAACCCACTATCTGCTTTTATAAACAAAATTTTATTTACAAATGGCCTCTGGCTGCTATTACAGAGTTTGTATTTAATACTTAGCCTTTTATAGAAAAAATTTCCTAATCCCTTTTCTAGAGAATCATGGAACTGGCAGTCTAGTGTCTAAGACAATGTATAAATGAACACATAAATATACAAAATAACACATTACATATAAATTTAAAAATCCATTAGAAAGTGGGTTAATCAGCTATGGAAACACACACACAAGAGGAGAGGTACTTGATAAGCCATCATGAGTATTTCATCAGACTTGCACATATATACTAATTAAGAATATAGACAAAGACTCTCAAAACCAGTATAATTAAATATTATCATTATGTAACTCAATGCCTAGGTTTGATCACAACCTTGTTACACATTCTTCTGATAATCTGGCTTCCCCATAGCTCTAACAGAGAGAAAATAGATTGGAAAGTCTAACATGAATCTCTGGTCCCTTTCACAGACATTGCAAATAAATGAACTGGCACCTTGTTATATACATCAGTCCCTTGTGAGCTTTGTCTTTGTGTCAGTAGCTCGAGTCTGAAATTTTTCTACATTGCTGTGTATCCACTTAATTTAGTTCAAAAAATTATTTCTTATAGGATGCAAATTCCAGGAAATGAATGTTTTTTCCTGTGCAGTTTGGAGTTGCTAACAAAGGATCCTGACTCAAGTTTAAAACTAACACTCCTTTCTTGCTATGGCTTGAAAGTTGTGTCTCCAGAAAATTCATATATTGAAATCTTAACCCCCAAAGGTGATGGTATTACTAGATAAGGCCTCTGGGAGGTGATTAGGTCATCAGTGTGGAACATCATGAATGGGATTAGCGTTCTTATAAAAGAGATCCCACAGAGCTCCCCAGCCCCCTTCTACCCTGTGAGGGTACAAAAAAATCTGTGACCCAGAAGAGGGCCCTTATGCAACCATGCTGCCACTCTTGTCTTGGATTTCCAGCCTCTAGAACTATGAGCAATAAATTTCAGTTTTATAAATCACCTAGAGTGTGGTATTTTGTTAAAGCAGCTCCAACAAACTAAGACATTCCTCTACTTCTTTAAATATAACCAAATGTTTTGGAAGAACAGCTATTGAGAATAGTTATCAGCAATCATTTTCCAAGAACAAAAACATCCATAATCTCTCAAGTTCTGGAAGAAAAAAAGATGTTGAGATTGCTTAATCAGCCAGATTAATTAAAACACACACACATACACAAATAGGGCAATTTTTTCTCAAAACATAAG
Organism: Canis aureus; assembly: GCF_053574225.1. Taxonomy (NCBI): domain Eukaryota; kingdom Metazoa; phylum Chordata; class Mammalia; order Carnivora; family Canidae; genus Canis; species Canis aureus. The sequence goes on along the minus strand of NC_135624.1, from coordinate 9,539,833 downwards.
TTCAAAGATCAGTCATTCACAGTATATATATTCAGAAAAATTACACATCATATCTCAAATAGCAACACTAAAATATTAGGACTAAACATCAGTAAAGTGCTTACTGAGTGGTAGAGCCCGTTCCCTAAGGTTCAAGTGACTTCTTAGGAGATTATTGCCTTCTCAATTCTGAAAGTAGGATTATGAGTCAGGCAGAAGGAAAAATGACAATCAGAAAGATCCATTTATAAAAAGCTTTTTTAAAAATGCCTCCATTTTCTCATTCTCAGCCAGCTTTTCATGTGAATCATCCCAAGCTCAGGTGATGGATCTCTGTGTTATTGAACTTGCTCAGTATCTAAATCAGGCCACATTTAGTCAAATAGATGGTCAGCATAAGTCATAATTCAACAGTAATGCCTTAAATTTTTATGAAAAGAAGCTTAAATCACATCCTCTCCTGCTTTCCCTCCTGTCGTTCTGTTCCTTCTCAGTCTCTTTGGCCAGATCCTCTTATCCTGATCCTTCCTTAAACATCAGAGTTCTACAGGGTACTTTTCGCTTGGTATTCCACATTTTCTTACTCAATATTCTTATCTGTTGTCACTGCTCTAAACTCATGAACAAAGTCTAGAGGCTTCTCTTACTTTACTGTCTCTATTTGCTCCCCTGTCTCCTCAGTCTCTGCTTCTGACTTGTCTCAAGGTCTCATTATTTTTTACCAGATTATTGCTTTAATCTCCTAATTTATGTCATTGAGGCCATTGGCTGTAATGGAGATTTTTCTAAAATGCACATCTCACTTTGTTTACTTTTATTCTCAAAAACAAAAACAAAAACAAAACAAAAAACCAAACACCTTCTGGACTGAAGCCACCCACCATGGCCTGTAGGCAGATTGTTGGGCTCTGGGCTCTGTTACTCAGGGCATTTGTGGCCTCATGCAGTTAACAATTAATGCTTAGGCCCACATCATGAGGGGAGCTGGAATTGAGGCCATTTCAGGAAGCCAGGCCCTTCTATGGGCTAAACTTACCAATTTATGAAGCTGTTATAGAAGTATGTTTATCTTTAGTAAAATATGTATATACCTGGTACTGTATCAGCACTGCTCCATCAGGATGTCTTCATCAGGATTAAGGCCTAGAATTTAGACTGCCTTATCTCTGGGAACTCCAACCACTCTGACAAACTGGGACCTAGTGTCCATAGGGCAGCTAACTCAAGCAAATATAAAACTGGTTCTGGAAAGATGTGGTCCCAAACCCACCTCGAATTTCCACAGATAGCCCCGAAATAAGCTTATAATCCAAAATTAGAAAATACACAGATAATGACACAGATTCATCAGACCAACAATGAAAAAAGATTTAGCCCCCAACAATTTCTGGTGATGATAATAGTATTAGTCAATATTTACTGAGGAATTACTCTGTGTCAACACTAGTCTAAAGACATTTCATGTATTCGTTCATATAATACCCATAGTAACTCAAAGATTGGGTACAGTTATCTCCTTTCACAGTTGAGGAAATTGATTAAAAGGTAGTGGTAAATGCTAAAAATAGGGTGTATTTTTAAAAATATATTTTAAATAATGGTGTCAAAGAAGTAATCAAAAACTACACTGTTAAATCACTATTAAAACAATAGTCATATTTGAAAAAAGTCATATTTTTAGAAATGAATACATTTAAATTAAAATCTGAGAGGCAAAACAAACCACTTACTGGACTACAGAAAGGAAAACTAGTAAAAAAATTATTAAAATACATAGAGGGCAAAATTAATAGTTCTTATCTCTAAGAAGTTCCAAGAAAACAGAATAGAGAGAGTAGAGAAAAATAAATCTAAACATAATAGCTAAAATTCTTTTGGCACTGCTAAATGAAATGAATCATCATGTTTGCAAAACATATAGAAGAAGAAAAGAAAGATAAAGCCACACCTAGACAGGTCATATGAAACTGAAGAGCGTCAAAGTCAAAAAGAAGATTTAAAAGTAACCAAAGAAAAAAGGTAGATGACCTACAACACAACAACAATTAATGTAACAACTAATCTCTCCCAATAAGAAAAGAAGCCAGAAAGCAATACCTTCAAGTTCTGTGAGAAATTACCTGTCAACATAAACTTTGATAGTCAGTTTATTACTCAAGAGTGAAGTCCAAATAAAAATTTCTTTTGGCATGAGGGGGCTGAGGATTTACTATGTACAGAATATTACAAAGAGAACTGCAAATTTCTTTCAAGAATAAGAAATTAAAGAGTAACATGCAAAAACCAATAGTGAGTGAGCAAAGATCAGAATAAATAAGCAGAACACATTTAAATAAATATTTCATCCACAAAACAGTAACAGTAAATTTCTAAAATGCAACAAAAAAGGTCATGTAAAACAAGACAGTGTCCTGCAGATTAAAGAGTTCTAAAGTATTTGCATTGTTTGGTAGGAAGATATGGATATTACCTAATGATAGACTTTCTTGTGTAAAGTATCAAGATAAGCATTTAAAGAAAACCACTAAAAAATAGAAACAAAAAATATGTATCTCCCAAGTTAGTACAAGGGGAAAAAAAGGAATTTTTTTAAGAAGATGACCAAAAAGAAATGTGTGTCAAGATTGCATAAAAGAATTAATCTATAATATGCAAAATTAAGGTAGAAATAAACAGAAGTAGACTTACAATCATAATACATGCAAACAGAAGAAATCTAGTTAATAGAAAAAGAATCTGAATTTATTTTTTTAATCTGCCTATATGCTATATTCAGGAGGCACATCTAAAATAAGGAAAATTAAAGGCAAATGAATCATTACAATTAAAATTTTGTGCTCTGCAGAAGATGTCAAGAAAACGAAAAGAGAAGCCATAGGCTGGGAGAAAATGTTTGCAAAAGACATACCTGATAAAGGGAGCTTTCCAAAAATATAGAAACAACTCTTCAAATTCAACAATAAGAAAATAAATCACCTGATTGAAAAATGGGCCAAAGACCTTAACAGGAGACTTACCAAAGAACGCATACAGATGGCAAAGCACACGAAAAGATGCTCCACATCATAGAAGAATCATCAGAGAAATGCAAATTAAACCATGAGATAGGGCACCTGGGTGGCTAAATGGTTGATCGCTTGCCTTCAGGTCAGATCCTAATCTCAGGCTCTTGGGATTGAGTCTGCATCAGGCTCCCTCTGCCTATGTGTCTGCCTCTTTCTCTCTCTCTCATGAATAAATAAATAAAATCTTTAAAAAATAGTAATAATAAATAAAACCATAAGATACCACTATACACCTATTAGAATGGCCAAAATCTGGAACACTTACAACACCAAACGCTGGCAATAGGAACTCTTACCGTTGCTGTTGGGAAAACAATTCAGCACAGCCTTTTGGAAGACAGTCTGTCAGTTCCTTATAAAATTAAACATACTCTTACCATACAATCCAGGAATCACACTCCTTGGTGTTTATCCAAAGGAGTTGAAAATTTCTGTCCACACAAAACCTGCACATGGATGTTGTCATAGTTCTTTCAGGCTGCTATAACAAAAATATTATCAACAAGGTGGCTTAAAAACAAATATTTTTTTTTCTTACAGTTTTGGAAGATCAGAAGTCTAAGATCAAGGCACCATCCAATTTGATGTCTGGTTTGGGGCCCGCTTCTTCATTGATGGCTGCCTTCTCACTGTAACCTTGTGCAGTAGAAGGAATGAACTAACTCTCTGAGGTCTCTTGTATAAGGGCACTAATCCCAATCATAAAGTTCTGCCCTCATCACCTACTCATCACCCAAAGGTGATGGTACCTCCTAATACCATCACCTTGGTATTACCATTTCAGCATATGAATTGGCATGAGTAACAAACATTCAATCTATAGCAGATGTTTATAGCAACTTTATCATAATTGCTAAAACTGCTCCAAAAAATTCTATTTAAAAAAAAGGTTAGGGGGCAGCCTGGGTGGCTCAGTGGTTTAGCGCTGCCTTCAGCCCAGGCCCTGATCCTGGAGACCCGGGATCGGGTCCCATGTCGGGCTCCCTGTATGGAGCCTGCTTCTCCCTCTGCCTGTGTCTCTGCCTCTCTCTCTGTGTGTCTCTCATTAATAAATAAATAAAATCTTTTAAAAAATAAAAAAGATTAGGGAATAGAGAGACTCCTCAAGAAAATACTATATCAGAGTAAGCAGTTATGGCAAAAAAATCCTTTTTCAGGATAAAGAGAGTAATTAATGAATTGATTATTGAAGTAACACTTCACTAAGAAATAAAAATTGACTTGTATGCACTTAATAGCATAGCCTCAAAATACATAAAGCAGAAATTTAGTGAACCATGAGAAAAGCTGACAAATCTATGCAATGTGATTCTTATCTGGGCAGCAACCTGAGTCTTACTTTCCTACTTAAGATACAATCTTACGACATGGATGCCATTCTCTGGTCAGATCCAGACCCACTAGTGGCTGCTACAGATGGAACTGTGTCACTACAAAATTCATATGCTGAAGCATTAACTCCCAATGTGACAGTACTTGGAGATGGTGGCAGTATGGAAGTCATTAAGGTCAAATGAGTTCATAGGGGAGAGTTCTATCTGTTAAGATCAGTGTCCTTATAAGAAGAGGGAGAGGAACTTTCACTGTCCTCAGTCACTTGGAGGAAAGGCCATATGAGCATACAAAAAGAATACCGTCTTCTGCAAGCCAGAAAGACAGCCCTCACGAGAACTCAACCATGGGGCACTCCCCTCTCAGATTCCCAGCGTGCCGTACTGTGAGAAAATTAACCATTCTATGGTATTTTGTTATGTTAGCCCTAGCAGACCAATAAAATGGTAAAACCAATGATGAAAACTGAAGGAAGCCACACAGCCGAAGTTTTTTAAAATATTTTTTCTTAAATGAAAGTATGATGCAATACATTCTCCCAGTGGACTTCTACTCTGACTTTTGCTTCCATTCATTTTCTGAACTGAATTTTCAGGGAATGTAATCACATTGAGTCATCATTCATTAAATGTGTGCAGCTATTACTTATGAAAATATTTCTTCTCCCCCAAAAGGACTTTTTTCAAAAATTTTGCAAAATATGCTTTTTTTGCCCCAGAATATGCTTTTTTAAAATTATTTTCACCTTCTAGTCTAGAGCTAGAATGTCTAGTACATACCCATTGTAGGAGCTCAATGAATACTTGTTGGTCAAAGAGGGAAATAAAATTCTAGTGGATAGTAAGGGTTCAAATCAAAAGAAAGACTAGAAATTGAATCCCACATAACTTGCTTTCTCTGAGGTAACAGGTGCACCTGGAATCTGCAGTGATACTGGCACAATCCCTGAGATAGTTTAGAGTTATATTAGTAGATGCAGCATTGTGCAATGTAACTGCCGTGTAAGTGGAAGATATGTGCATGAATGCAGGCATAGGAAGATGAAATGATTTTGAAAGGTAGAAAGAAGTGGCAAATTAGATATCACTGCTCTTTGGATAAATATTGCTCTTTTCTTTCAAACACCATGCGGTTCAGAGAGCTGGACATAAGATACATGGCTGCTCCCTGCTCCCCTGCAAACCATGAAACAGATTTTAAAATTTACATTAGTCAAATGAAGCTCTAAGCAGCTACCTATGAGAAAGCGGCTGACAAGAAAACAATGTGCTACCATAATCATCTACTCTTAAAAGATTATCACGGTAATAACTGAGCTTACAGCTTGGGGTTACCTACCACAATATTTAATGCTCAATGGGAAGTTCAAGAGACTCACCAACATGGCAGTGCTTTGATTTATGCACTACCATAAAAGTAGCTTTGAATCAGAATGAGACTAAAACAACCAGGATATCTGATATACAGAAAAATTGTTTGAATTTTACAGTATAGGACTGGCAAAGTACTAGCTATCCTTCAAAAAAAAAAAAAAAAGCCCACCAAGCATGTAAGCATAGTTTTTATAAACATGTTTCACTACATATCTTCAGGTTATAGAAAAGCAATGTTGTAGATTCTCTCAGACAAACTTCTAATGGCTTTTGCTTCAAGAAGTGTAAAACATTCTGTTATTTCCAATAATGATGGCACCAATGAACTGCAAAAAGAGAAATGCAACAAGTGCTTCCAACAATTTCTTCCTTGTTTATAAAGACGGACTCTAAGCCACTGTGCTTCCAGAATGCTAGCATTAAATATTTCCTTGGTCACACAGGCTCTCACTAAGATTTACCTTAAAACTAATGACTATAAGGTAGCCCCAGTGGCCCAGTGGTTTGGTGCTGCCTTCGGCCCAGGGCATAATCCTGGAGACCCAGGATCAAGTCCCACGTCAGGCTCCCTGCATGGAGCCTGCTTCTCCCTCTGCCTGTGTCTCTGCCTCTTTCTCTCTCTCTCTCATTAATAAATAAATAAAATCTTTAAAAAACCAAAAGAACAAAAAACTAATGACTATAGAAATGACCGCATTATTTGAAAGGTTTAAAAGAAAAAACATATTTGGTCATTGCCTTCTATGTATAAGGCACAAAATCGGGATACAGAAGAGAGTAACATTTACATTTTTTATAACGTATCTGCCCTCAAAAATTTTATAGTCTCCAAAAAGCAAGATCTATTGGGGAAAATTCAAATTAACAGCTTAAAACATTTTTTCCTATTCTTCCCAGTTCTGAAAGACAATAAGAAGTAAATAAAATAAAAAGGAACACTGTCCATACATAGTCTTTGTTAGTTCCCTCACAATGATACCAGCTTCCACATATCAATCTGCATGTTAACTTCTGAGTATCCTAAAATTGAGTCAATGTAAAACTAACCTCAGAGTACAAGGAAGCACCTAAACTTCACCATCATCACGCCAGCTAAGAACATGACACCAAATTTAAGATTTTATGATCCCTGAGACCAACACTGCAATGGGAAAGTTAACTTTCTGTCAAAAAGATCTTTGGGATCCCTGGGTGGCGCAGCAGTTTACCGCCTGCCTTTGGCCCAGGGTGTGATCCTGGAGACCCGGGATCAAATCCCACATCTCCCGGTGCATGGAGCCTGCTTCTCCCTCTGCCTATGTCTCCGCCTCTCTCTCTCTCTCTCTCTCTCTCTCTCTCTCTCTGTGACTATCATAAATAAATAAAAATTTTTTAAAAAAAATCTTCATATTTCTGTAGGATGTATTTGGCAGAATTATGAAGACCAACCAGAAAAAAAGAAAAAGAGTTCATTGATCTCTCAGGCTCCTTCTTTTTTTTTCTCAGTCACATGCTTTGGGGGACAAAATGGAGAATGTGCTTCAGTTGAGCTCCAGGAAAGTCCTTCTTCATCACAGAGTTAATATCCACAGGGATGAGGCTTGGGAATCTAATTATCAGTGTCCTGAAAAGTGCCTCCCAATTGTAAGGCTCTTATTTATTTCAGATCTTATGAAACTATAAAGATTTCAATCGTCGAGGAGCCTCAAACTCTAAGAGTATGTGACAAAACTCTGCGCTCAACCCACGCTGATCATTCCCATGAGGAATCAGGACCATTAGGAGGCATATCATTTTAGTGACCCTTTGCTCTGGCATCTACAGATGTGAGTAGAGTGTCGCCAGTGTCACTTGAGGACAGTAGGGGACAGTAAGACCTTTTGACACGTTCTATTCTTATACATTAAGCTAGATGGGCAGAAACTTAGATTTTTTTTTAAAACAACATCGGTATAATATTTTAACGATATACCTTACATAGGCATTTGAACATGCATTATCATTCAATGTTCAAATCAATTTTAAATGATGTTTTATGTTATAAAGGAAACACTGCACTAGAGAAGCTAACACAATTATTCAACACCACACTGCTAGAAGTATAAGGCTGAGGGCTGACACTTGAACTGAGGTGTGCTGACTTCAATTCCCAGGGTCAACAGCATTTAAATGGAAGATGTCTAATTAGAAAAACAATGTGTTAGACTTATGTCAAATGATTCATTGTTGCTTTGCAAATTTGGATCAGAGTTCCATGTTCTTATTATTGAAAGAATTCATTTCCTCTGGAGCCAAAATTAAACAACTCTTGTTACTGAGGTAAGTGTACTGTACTTTAAAGGAAAGAAGCAATGGCTATAATCCTGAATGACCCAGACACAGAAAACTCAAGGGTAGTGGTTTGATGGAAAGACTCTAAAGTATACCAAAGATCAGTTTCTGGCCTCAAATCTGCCCTAATTAGTTATATATAGCCTTGAGAAAATCAAGTAAATTGTTTGGATCCTAGTTTCCACATTGGTACAATGGGGGAGCGATTATAAATGCCCATAAGCACTGCTATATTATGCTTTTTAAGATCACCACTAGTAGCCACATCATAGGAGAAAGTTTTAGAAAATCATTGCGTATTTTTCTGTAAAAATTGTATTTCTCCTACTCACAAAATACTATTTAATTTGGTAGTCTCATGGTGGACAGCCTTTAATTCCTGGCCTGTATGACTGTCATCAGAAAGAAATCAGCCGACTGAAATTGTTTTACTATAGTTCAGTATTAAATGCAAGTTAGCCCATTTCAAATTCTTGAAAAGTGTACCACAACCCCACTACTACCAGCTGAGTATGTATCATGCAGAAGAACACTTTATCACCATCCCTCCACTATGTTTTTACCAAAAATAAAAACTCCCAATTTTTCCATGAAGAGTAAAAAGTGTAGCTCCATTCCCGTGAGAACAAGCCTGAATGGCGAGTGTGCACGTATTTGCAGTCTTCAGTTCTTAACTGACTTCTGGAATGCCACAGGGCTGAACGCGAAGATGCCCTGTGCTGTACGGGGACTAGGTCGTGAGAGTTGTAGTGCTTAGCATGACCATCGTCCAGTGCTCCCAACTCTCCTTCCCCCATTCCCCCCACTTCAGCCAAATCAGTATTTGAACAAGCTAATTTTCAAAAAGCACATTTTCAATGCAAAGAAGCAATGTTAAGGTTTACATTCATTGGCTAAATACTGACGCATTGCCTATTATGGGTCAAACTCTACGCTCATCATTACTACTAACAGGAGAAGTGAGGCAAAAAACGTTCCCACACAGCTGCACTTCCAGCCAATTAGGAGAAGAGAGAAAATTGTTCAAAACACTAACTTAAAGGACAGTGAGTGCTATGAAGAGAACGGAGGAGTATGGGAGGCAATTAAACGGTGGTTAGGAGAACCATTTTAAGAGCAACTTAAAGCCACATTTGCCCTTCAAGATAGTGTTCATGGCATTATCTAGAATAAATATTTGACATACGCTTCTCTTAGGCAAACATCAAAATCTTGTATAGAGGTTTCAAAAAATATCAAGATCTCCAAAGCCATTCCATGAAATTCTGACTCTAAAGGTCTAGCTAGCCATTGTTTTATAAAGTCCCTCATGTACTTATGGTTAATACCACATTTTGAGCACCACTTTCTTAATTTGTCTTTTCAAGGTTTTGAAGCTCCGGATTTTTAAAAAAATTCCAAAATTAAATGCAAAAACCGAAAGCTGCCTTGCAAGATAACAGACACTTCTCTGAATCAATAAGCAAACCAGTAAAAACTCTGCTGTTAAAAGTTAATCATGGCTGAAGAATTTTGTTTCACCACTTATTTGTGTGAAAAACTATCCACTAATGACTTCCAGACACACTGTTAATAATACCTTTCAGTTTCACGAAATTTTTAACCATGCATAGCAAGAATTATCTTAAATCTAGGCCAGTTTCTTCCTCAGCTTAGATCTTTTGGCACTTGCAAATTTTCTTTGGCTGTAGTATTATGACGGGACACTTAATATTTCCTCAGCGAATCACAAGCACTGAGCAGTTCAAATACTTAATCTCTGCTAACAATCAAAGGTTTTATGTTAAACCTGTACATTCAAGCTGTTTAAAATTGATGGTGTTTATTTATTATGTGCACAGGGTACCAGAAGGAGCACCCAAGTGTTTCTTAATTTCCAGGTCAATCATAACTTCACTAATCACTGGTTGAGAATCATAACAATAAGAAGCAGAAAGGTTCTTTACAAGAGGTTAGGGATTTTCCTTGGAAAGGTTGTCTCTTGGTTATAAAATTAGAAAGAGAGAAGAATTAAAATGATTACACTCTAAAAATGACTTAGTAGAAGTGGCAGGTTTTTTTTTAACCTAAATATTTTTTAAGTACCAAATTTGTCACTCCTGGAAGTTATATGTTACTAACTGTAAAATCACTTTATTGCAGCAGTAAAAGAAATGAAGTACTTTTAGCCAATGTTTTTCAATAAATCAGGAACTTTGTATTAAATCCACATTTTATTTGCTTATATGGATGTTCTTTTATTTTGACTGAATTGGTGCAGACTACTGAATCACAGAATGAGGTGCTTCTGAGAACCCCACAGGCTTGGGAGGTGGGTCCCCTGAGGGCAATAGGCCCAGGAAGCGGAGCTAAAAGAAGAAGAAAAAAACTGAAGCTGCTCTGCTTGAATTGAGGAAAGGGCTATTCACCCAGAATGGATATTTTTAAAGCCACATTCCCCCACACGACCATTGCTACACTCAACTAATCATAAGATGGTTTCAATTGCCTTGATTTTAAACATTCACCTATTAGATTTCCAAATTATTCTGCAATTACATGTTAGCTAATAGCTAATAATAATTTACTAAAGACTAGATTAAAGAAGATAAATTATGTATATTTTACATAGAGTTCTTATTTTTTTAATACTCAAGGGAGTTTTATGCTCGTTGCTTCACGGTTTTTTGTTATTGTTGTTGTTTTTATGTATCAATGACATAAAGAGATAGGAAAAGGGAAAATGAAAAAATGAGGCAAATCAGAAATCTTCTAAATTTGCTTCCCATCAGCATCTCGGTTTAAAATGGTGATATGATTTTAAAGTGTTGGTTGACATTCAGTTACTTAATTCATGGTAGATTTACATGCTTCCTGACGCTTGTCAACACGAGTAATTGAGAACTAGCTGTTGCTGAAGGCTGGACTGAAGACTAAAGGCGGTCAGCATAATTCTTTGTCGACCTTAAAGCAAAGTGATTCAGGATATACATCTATTGTATAACATTTCCCCTGGCACAAAAGTTTTCGATATAAAAACACAGAACCAAAGAGACAGAAACAGAGACTGAAACTGAACACTAGAAACAAAAATCTTTGGATTTTAGACAGGAACACATTCAGTAGTCACTTTGTTAATGGACTACCAGATATATCATCATAATTTAATATAAATCAATTATAACTAAACCACCACAGTAAAACTGCCATATGGCAGGGTAGCCTGTTTAAGGCAGCAGAGCCCCGTAAGTGCTTTGGAACTTTTCCAATCTAAGCTGCAAAACCAAAGAATAAAGTCAATTAGATTCTCTCCCCACTATTAAAAGCTAGTGTAATTGAACGGGTGCGAATATGTGTCTGTGTGTATATATATGTATGTGTGTGTATAGATCCATATATGTTGTATATATAGGTAATAAATACATTAATACAAAGTAATTTTTCTGTCTGAGTGCCCATATTTTTAAAGGCTTTGGAAGGGAGAGAGAAATGCATTGATTTAATTCTATTGTTCCCTCTAAATATAAGAGATTGTTACAGTAGCAATCCTAATTCAGTAATTAGTAATTAGTAATTAATTATTCAGTAATCCTAATTCTTTGTCTTTAGCTTTCCTCAAGTAATCTGTGGCACAGTCGATTCTTTTCCTTCCTCCTTAACTACTAAAACTAACTATATCTCAAACCAGTAAGCATTCACTGAGCATCTATTGTGTTTGAGACACTCCATTGAGCTCCATTGGAGATATAAAGAACTGGTCAGCTAGTTAGGGAGGTAAGATATAAACACATAAAATGTTTAAAACAAGATTATAAACACTGGTTTGTAAGAATAAGAGATAAAATGCCACCAAATGGTATTTGATTCATTACTAAATAAACCATACAAACTACAGTTGCCATAAGGGCCCCCCAGTAGAGAGAAAGATCACTGAAGATGTTGAATTCTAGGGAGAAGACAAAGGGCATATCCTGAGTAAGTGAAATCAAAGGGATACAAAAATACAAGAAGTGTTCAGAAGTCAGATGGCAGGGATTTTTTTATATTTAAATCGTTCTCCAGTTATAGAGATTAAGGTACATTAACTCTAATCCCTAACAATTCCATGACATGTATTCTGTGATACTGGTTGAAAATAATATGTTTACTAAATAAACCAATAGGAATAATAACTTGGATGAAGTACTAGATTGATAACTTAGTTATTTTAGATTCCCTAGTAGCTTTTATGTTTTAATTTGGTAGTTCCAAGCAAATAACATGAGAAGGATAACTCTGCTCATGTGTAAAACCATACAGTAAATATTGTTCTGATTCCTTGAAGACACATTGGGGTACTAAGAGCTCCTAGTCTTTTCCTATGTTTTATCAAATGAAATATAAGGCTGTTAAAACTCACTGGCCTTCAATTTATTTCGCAGGTGTTTATGCAAGTTCTCAAAGATCACTGTCCATAAAAACTTTATGGATTTTATGATTCAGTTTATCTGGAATGGTGCTCAAGTAGTCCATTGACCACATTTTGTGAAACACTGGCCTAGAAAATTGGGGTCTTGGGTAATAATCCAAATGATTCTGTGAGTAGGTCAAATCCTGGCAGTTTAATCTAAATTATTTTTATGATAAAGAGACTATGCAGGTGCATTAGAATTTAGTAATAGTACTGACAGAGTTAATAATTAAGTAGCGTTTCAGCTCTTGTCAGAACTGAAATCCCAAGTAATAAATGGAGAATCTCAGTGTAGAACTTAAGAAGCATTCTTCACAAGCAAATTTCTATTTTGGGGAATATGGAAAGGGTTCTGATTCTGTTATAGTCCTGTCTCCACCTCTCATCACCATCCCACTCCTTTGGACAAAATGTATTACTGCTTGACCATCCACAATCTACATACTGATCGTCAGACTTGACATCCTATCAATTCTGCCATGAATTAACTAGCTCCTCCACGCACAAAGAGATTCTGTCCAAATGTGTTATCACTTTAGAGTGGAAGAGACAGATGTACTTCTTGGTGCTCGCTTGGGATTTTGATTATACTCCTGAAATAGTGGCAGCCACGAGACATCCAAATTTCATCCAGACAGTGAGGAACTTAAGTGACAAATAGCATATCTTGCTCAAGTTAGCTCTCAATAAATGTATATAAATCTCATACATATAGAAAAATCATCATTCTGTCCAATTCTGTGCTAAAACTGATATTGAACATATTCATAGTTTGCCAGTGAAAGTTCATTCAGAGATGGGACCAAGCAAACAAAAGAATCTGCCTAACACATGTGAGGACAGGACAGATCTAAGAAGCAGGACAAAACTGACAGATCTAAGAAAGCTAAATGGTTGCTCTGAAACTTTCTAATGATATGTGCTGGAGAGACATTTCGGGTATATAATCATATGATCAAACAAACAAAAGTAAAAATTTCACAGAGCAGAGGTAATTCACCTTTTTAAGTAATGTGAGCTCTTATTTTAAATATGAATAGTAAGAGATAATTTAAAATAACTATAGTAATTTTCTAAAGGAAACAGTGTAAAATAAAATAAAATATGTTAAAATTCAGAACAGGGAATATAAACACTTAACATAATATTATTATTATTATATATTTATATATAATATATTATATTATATATTATATATTTATTATTTATATTTTATTATATAAAATATATACTTAAAATGCTTCCATGTACACTTACAGTTAAATAAGTTAAAGGAGAGGAAAACTAACTACCACTTCTATGTCCAGATGCTACTCTCAATGCTTCACATGAATTAAGTCATTCAATATTACCAATTATCCTATAGGACAGACATATTTTTGGATCATTTTATTGATGAAAATACTGAGGCACAGCAAAGTAATTTACTTGTCAAAAGTCACCTAGTTAGAAGAGCAGGAGTCAAGATGGGAAGTAGACAGGCATCCTGGCTCCCAAGTCTCCATTCTTAAGTCCTATACTATTTCACTTCTCTCAAAGGAGAAAGAAAGAGAAGAAAGAAGAGGAGGAAGAGGAGAGGGTAAGAAGGAGGAGAAGAGGGAGAAAGGGAATAAGAAGGAGAAAGAGGAGGAGGAAGAAGAGAGGGAGGAGAAGAAAAAAGGGAAAAAGAGAAAGAAAACAAGAGTCTTAAAGTTCTTTAACATATTGTAAACTTCTTGGGTATATTTGACAGTATCTTTTACACTCATGGCCCATAGCATGGTGGTGTCTTACTCATCATTATAACAACAATAGCTAATATTCATTAAGTACTTACTGGGTAGTAAAATGGAAATATTTAAAATGACAATAATAATTATAATAGCTAAATATCTTTGAGCATTTAATCTGTGCCAGGCACTTTGCTAAGCACTTTACAAGAATGAGCTCATTTAACCCTCAGAGGAGCTAGGTGGCTTTGTTTTTGTTTGTTTGTTTTCTTCTTTTCTTTATTATCAGGAAAACTTAGGTGGCTTTGTGATATTGACAAATTATGAAAATACATAACCTCATAAATAAAACATGAGATTAACGGTCTCTATATCCGAGTGTTTTATGAGACAAAATGAGACTACATTTAAAACTCACTAGGATGTAGTAGATTCACAACAAACTTGACCTGTTCTCACTTATTTTTTTAAGGATTTATTTACTTTAGAGAGAGAAAGAAAGAGTGTGTATGACCAGGGAGGAGGGGCAGAGGGAAAGAATCTCCAGCAGACTCCCTGCTGAGCACAGAGCATGAGGCAGGGCTTGATTCCAGGACCCTGAGATCAGAACCTGAGCCAAAACCAAGAGCTGGGATGCTCAACCGACTGGGCCACCCAAGCACCCCATTACTTACCCTTGATATAATTGTTATTTATTTCTGTTTCACAGATAAGGAAACTGAGGTACATGGGGATTAAGGGATTTGCTCGAGTTCTCAGAGCTTGGAGGTAAGGATGACATTTGAAGTCAGGCAGTGTGACTTCAGATCCGTGCACATTATAAATGCTTAATAAATATGCGTTGACTGTGTGGACGCAGGGATGAATACATGAGCTGGAGAGATGTGAGTAGATAGAAAAGAAATAAGCTCGGTAGAAACTGAAGAGAGGAGGAAAGTGGGATGCTCAGTGATAAAAATAGGGGCAGGGAATTGAGAGAGAGGGGAAGAATAAGAAAGGGTAAGGAGATGTGAAACAAGAAAAGTTCATTAGAGGAAATTCTCAGATAATAGTGAGGTCATTTTCTTTTAATCACAAGCTGCAATTAATATAAGAGTGAGCACTCTGAAATACTGGAGATCATACTGAGAAAATTAAAAGCAACATAAAAGCAGATTCACCTTGAAGTTAGCAAAAACTTATTATATAACTGGGCAAAGAAAATAGGAAAAAATATCTGGTGATGTGGCTCCATGATCAAAGTAGTTTTAACACCTGTAAGCTACCCTGTTTCCAGATTTACATGCCCTAAGGAGGTTTCTTCCCAACATCAGTCCCCTATCCATTCCATGGGACAAATGAGAGTTTTTAATTTTGAAAGGTTTTCATAAAGGAATCCTCCACATAAAAATTTTAAAAAGTGCTCTGTATTCAGCAGAGAAGTTGAGAGGAAAGGAGAAAGAATTAATGGTACTAAGGTCAGTGAATTTTAGAACCACCACTGTAGGGATTTACACACAAGGTTATCTGGAAATAAATACAATAACCAGTAAAATCATTTAAGTTTGAAATGATGCCAATGAAGTTAAAGACTTTCTTGGGTCCTTAGATGTTAAGAGGATTGCCTGAAACATTGCTTATTAAATGTCTGGCACAGTGCCTCATACATAATAAATGCTCACTTAATCTATGTAAACCATTTTTTTTTTCTGGTGCCATAAGTAGCAGGACTAGATACTGCCTATCCTTCACCCTGATAGCGAGGCAATGATGAGCCAGATTCACAGAGGTTAAGCCATTTAGGGCACTAAGGACTCTGCCTAATCTTGAAATGGTAGGTTTCAGAGATGCTGAGACTGGGCAAGACTAGGAATTGAAGCCAGGAAATGCCTGGATTGTTACAAACAGAGCTGGGAATTTCAGAGCATGTGGCAATGATTCTGGGTAATGGAGAGGAATAATATGTGGCCAAATATGAGGGTGACAGAAATGAAGGGGGGCATGATCCCTTAAGGCAAAGGTAGTCGTGAAGTTATAGCGAGGCAACGATCCCAAGTACAGTGAAGTAACCAGAGATAATGGAGATGTTCTGGAAAGAAAGTCAGAAAATGGATGTTGACGGATGTGGACTTACACTGGCAAGATTCCTACGGGAGACATGAGATTGGCAAGTGACAATGGAGAAAAGAGTCCCCAGCTAAAAGCTAGAGAGTGGAGTCAGCAGGAGGCCTGGGCACTAGAGGAGTCAGTCTGGTTTGTTGGACAAAGCCTATAAAGCTGTGGAGAGTGATGAGGAAGCCCAGGAAAGAGCAAGGAGAGGAGGGATCTGAGTGAGGCTAAAAACAGAAGTGGTGATGGGGAAAGGAGAAATTCTTTTTTAAGAAGGTACTAACGGTAATAAAATAAAGCGAGAAAAGTTTTAAAACCCTGAGGTTGGGAAAGTGGCCAAATTACCTCTTCCTTCCAGGAAACCATATGGTCCTTCAGAGATTAGGTGTATTACTTTTGCAACCACTAAAATCAACATTGTTTAAAAAATGTCTTGATATATTTGATGGTGATTAAATGGACTGTAAACAATTCACAGTGGAGTGCAAGATCCATGAGGCTAGCAACTGCTTCTGTTTTGTTGACCACACTACTCTTACTGCTCAGAAGGAATTCGCATCATAGAGACAGAAATTCAGTAAATATTTACTAACCCACTAGGCTGAACATTTTTTTTTAACAGTTTTTAAAAGCCAGTGAGAACCAGGAGTCTTTGACTGGAATATTAATAAAGAGAACAACATAATCCAATCATTGATGGATTATGTGCCAGGCAGATACAAATCATGCTAGCTATTATTTAAGCTGTGCTTTGAGTATCATCGGTATCATGATCCCCATTTGCTAGTGAGGAAACTGAGGATAGCGACACGAAGTAACTTAGTGATAATCACTCTTGTTCCAAGATTCTTATTTTTCACACTGGTAAAAGAGTTGAAGGATGAGAGATATATTTAGGAATCATCAGGCTGAAGGTCAGAGTGCTCTGCCCAAACTTCCCTTTCACTTGGTCTTCAATAGTAAAGGTGCTGGACAGTCCCTACTGCAGTCCTCCATCCCCCCACACTTGCATTGTGGCTGGGAAGAAAGGCAGGATTTTACCCGACCTTGTTTATATTTTAACTTTTTTTTTTTTAAGATTTTATTTATTTATTCATGGGAGAGAGGCAGAGACACAGGCAGAGGGAGAAGCAGGATCACCTTGGGAGCCTGATATGGGACTCTATCCTCGGGCCCCAGGATCACACCCTGAGCTGAAGGTAGACACCCAAGCACTGAGCCACCCAGGCGTCCCTCACCTGACCATGTTTAATGCTTACAACACATCTATGAGGTTGACGCCATTTCCAGGAGGAAACTAAAATTCAGAGCTGGTAAGGAAATTTCCAAAGTCATTCATTCAGCTAATAAGTAATAGAACACGGAACCAAGATTTGAATCAAGTTTTGTATGAGTAAATGTTCTAAGCGTTTCTTTATCCAGAATTATAATTTCAGAATTTTTGTTTGATGCTGAAATCATCAATAGCCATGTGGTCTCCTGCCTTTGAGAACAAAAAAAAAAAACATCCTTGAAAGAAGAATATAAAGCAATTTTAAAAATAATTTCACTTGGCATTTACTATTAAGCATGCAATTATATGTGGGGTAAAATAATATCACTTTAAACAACAACACAAAAATTAGAGTTACAATTTAGAGTAAGGACATTTCAGTATGGGTGACCTGGGCAGATGATGTATTCTTTCCATGTTTTATAAATCTTCTATGGTGTAGAAAAGCCTATGAAAATAATAATGAGAAAAGGATTTTGTGTACATGTAAATAGCAAGGCACAACGAAAAGATACAGAAATAAAGTAACCAAATTACTCAGTGGCTCAATATATCTAAGACCAGCTTTAGAACATTACTGACATCCAACATAAAAATGTGTGGGAAACTATAAAATTGACTAATAATTAGCTGATAGCTTGTAGAAATTGTCTTAATTTATATTTTTATTGTTGTTTTAAACAGTTTTGAGAATATTCAATAAGTATTCATTAAAAGGGTTTAATCTTATAATTTTTTATATTTTCTCCAATACCACATGAATATGATTTTAAAATAATGCTTTATAGATAAGAAATGATGTTTTCCACAGATGAGAAAAGATGTTACAGCTAACACATCTGTACTCCCATAAAAATAGAAATTACTTTGGCAAAGAAAATGCATTCATATTAAAATATTAAAAATTAAATGTAATGTCATAAAACCTCTACCTAAGAAAAGCCATGAAGTTAAACCATTCATCACACATATCTAATGAGGCATTGTCATTAATATTGGTTATTTCTTACAAAAGAAGACATACAGCAGAAAGTCTTGTCTCACAAAATACCCTCACCTGAATGTTAAGGCAAATGCACTTGACTTAGAAAACTTATTAAATTATTCTAATAAAAATATTCAGATTTTGTCTATCTATCCAAAAGCATTTTCCCTTAAAAAGTTATCACAACTTCTTAAGCAATGCATAAATATTTATTATCCAATATTTGGATCAATATTTTATCTTCTAACGTATAGGTTTTTAAAATTCAAAATGAGATGGCTAGCTCCATCCTACACATCCTAAATCTTAAAACTGTCATTTCAGTAGGAATGTCATGTGCCTTACCAAAGCATCTATTTTAATCTTCCCCAAGTGAAATCCAGCCACAATATCCAGTGTCACAAAAAAGCATTTGTAAATATTTGGCTTTTCAACTACATAATTTAACTTGTTATGTCAACTACATAGTTCAACTAGGTATGTCAAATATATATATTTTAAATGGATACTATAAAAATTAGAACTATAATTTTTATAAATATAGCTTTAGTATTTGTTGGTTTTGCATTTTTTGTGACTTACAAATACTAAATAATTTTTTAAATGATTTTCTTTATTTATTCATGAGAGACACAGAGAGAGGCAGAGACACAGGCAAAGGGAGAAAGAAGCAGGCTCCCTCTAGGGAGCCTGATGCGGAACTCGATCCCAGGACTCCACGTTCAGGATCTGAGCCAAAGGCCAACTTTCAACCGCTGAGCCACCCAGGCACCCCCCCTGTAATTTTATTTTTTGAAAAGTAATTAAAGATGCATCTGTAAGATATAGAAACTATGCTTCCCTCTTTCCTTTATCATATAATATATAGATATAGATGTAGATATATAGTTCTACATTAAATTTGTCCAAAACACTGTGACAGGTTAATTTAATTTTCCCATTTTTAAATTAATTTCAACTGCTTTAAAATTCTATATTTTATAACAGCTTGGAGACATTACAAAATCAAACAAATCCACAAGTATGGATGTAGCCTCACTTTTTCTTTCCCCTTGATAGTGAAAATATTTTTTTATCCTTTTGCAGATAAATGTATCTTCCAGAAACAAGTTTCTTTTCAGGTAGCCTTACCTACACTTGATTTCACTCTGGTATATGTGATGAAAGTAAAATTTTCCTCAAAGAGAAAAATAAACAATGGCAAGTAATTCAAATATAGAATTTCCCAATGATATCTGTGATATGGTTGAGTAAATCTCTTTTCTCCACCCTCCAAAAGAAAGGGTTAATTACATACTTTTGTGCATTTTCAACCAAATTACAAACAGCACCAAAAGTCTCTTTTAATATCAAGTTCCAGAGGAAGAAACTCCCTTACAGGATCCCTCCTTCATCATTACTCCCCCACAACTGGTGTCCTCCATAGAGTTGGAACTTCTATAGATCACAGATACAGTTTACTCAGGATGACCAATCTCTGAGGCAGGTTTTTTTTCCCCCCTTCAAGATACTTCGTGCTAACAGCTTGAGGGCGTTCAATCAGCACTGCTTTGATCTCGGCTGGAACTATAATTATTTAACATTGTTACATGGATTTCTATAATCCACCCCACCATTAAATCCCTTTTACGCCCTCATCTTCTGAGGCCTAATCTGCATCTGTGGACTTAGTTTGTCTTCTCCGCTGGTCTCCTTAGGAGCCTGCATTCTCCAACATTCCCACTGAAGGTTTTTTCTCTCTTTTCCCCTCTAATGAAATCATTTTCTTACAAATATAAAACGGCAAAAATGTCTTCTGCATTTGGTCTATTTTTAAGAGCTCCCTATTGAATACCAGTATCATCCACCATTCACTGCAAATTTTATTTTTTTCCAGTTCTATGGAATTCATTTACTCAGTGGAGGTTTTATTAAAATAATGATAAGCATATATTTGATTTTTAAAGGAATTTTTGTAAAAGCATACACAATAGAAAATAGCCAATGCTGTGGCTTTTTGAAAACACAGGAGGAAGGATTTAGTAACATTTTCCTCCTTCTTATTTCATCTTCAGAGAGTGAACTGAGTAGTTCAGGATGCACCATAAAATGGAAAGATATAAAACCAATGGAGAATACAGATCTCATGAGAACAATTCAGTAAGAACGTCTGAGCTAGTCTGCAAAGGTAAGTCCCAAGAAAAAAAGGAGAAAAGGAAAGAGAGAAAGGAAGGCAATTTTGAAAAAAATGTTAAGACCCTCCAAAAACTAGAGAACAGTACAGAGAAGACAGCCCAGGGGAGAAGTGGGGATTTGGGGTCCTTTTTCCAGCAAATATCTTAGACTCCCAGTTTGGATGGCCATGTAATTATATTATCCCTCCCTCTCTATTGGTTTCTTGTCCATATTTTCTTCTATCTACCTTAATAATGCATTCTGTCATTTTATATTTTATGTTTTTTATAAGTCATCCCAAGTCCTTCATGGAATGAGACTGGAGAAAGGCCCAAATAACTTTTTTAAAAACCAAAAATGGTTTAGCACTTCACATTCAGCTGAAAGTTATATTCTAATCAAGGATGTTGAATTCTACAAAGGACCCTGGTTTTCTAAACAAAATACATACAAAATGACTCAGGATTTCTCTGGCCATTCAAAACTTAAGGAAATCTTTTTGTTTTTAAAGATTTTTATTTATTTGACAGGGAGACAGCACACAACCAGGTGTGGCAGACAGAGGGAGAAGAGAATCAGGCTCCCTCCTGGACAAAGAGCCAGGTGCAGGGCTTGATCCCAGGACCTTGAGATCATAACCTGAATCAAAGACAGATGCTTAACCAACTGAGCCACCCAGGGGCCCCTGAAAAGTTAAGGAAATCTAATGGAGAAAAACAAACAAGGTTGAAGCAAGATTTAAGACAGAAGAAAATGTGGCTACAAAATAATGATGATGATGATAATGTCATGTTGCTATCACTTAGTACTTTGTGCCCGACACCTTTCTCGGTGCTTCATTCACGTAACACTCTCCAAACTCTGTGAAGCAGGTATACAGCACTCCCATTCTACAGATAATAAAGGCAAGGGGCACTACGATGATTCGGGGCAAGTCATCTGTCCAAATTTGCTGAGCTGTTTAGCTGTTAAAGCCAAATTCAAAAGCAGCTTTCATCACAGGTTGTGTCTCCATTACTCTAATCACCCCATAAGCTTGACTTTACTAGCAACCGGAGACTGGATTAGCTACCTAACTACTCTAAGAGTTAACATCTTCACCTATAAAATAGGGATAACCTATGAGGCATGTGGAAAGAATTGAAGGAGGTACTAAAAAAAAAAAAATTACTCCTATAATGCCCAGGAAAAAAGAGTGTCCTGTAAGGGGGTGTTTCCAGCATTACCGATTGCCACTCTTATTGGGAATCCTGGCTGAGTCACTTCTCACCTACATTACCAAGTTTTTAAGCCTCAGTTTCCTCAACAGGAAAACAAAGCATAGTGAGTAGAGTCAGGATGCCCAATGCACAGTGGCTGTTAGGATTATTATACGTTTTCCAGGACAAAGCCAGATAAATGATGAAATTACACATAGCAACCAAAAGGCAAAACCTTAGAATTCACACACCAAAAAATATTACAGTATAAATAAAACTTAATAAAAGATTTTAATGAAAAATAAAGGATATTTTCCTCGTTTGTAGTTTAGCAAAGGAAAAAGACAGACCTCCCCCTTTCCCCCAGTTATGTGAAATGATATCAAAATATGGTAGCAGCTACAGGTGCCATCATCATGAAGACATTGAAAACTAGAGAAAATGATGTGGTGATGAGCACAGTCTCTGGAGTCAAGCTGCTTAATCCAATTAATTTCAATTTCATGATTGCTTTGTGACCTTGGATGAGGTACTGAATATTCCTGTGCCTCAGTTTATTAGTTGTCGTGACCGAAAATTATGAGAATGTGTTTGCTTTTATGATCTTGATGCTTATCACAGTAACTGGCAAATAGTAAACTCTTAATAAATATCAGGCATTAGAGATATAAATGCAAAGGAGAAAGCTAAAAAGTTTAGAGGAGAGGAAAAACATTGCCCAGGACATAGTTTTATGACTTCAACATTAATTCTGGACATAGTTTTAATTTTTATTATTTTAAGACAAGAACACTCAGAAAAATAAATGCTTTAGGTCATTTTATTTTCTGATTTTACCCTTATCAGTACTTTAAATTTATGTTTTAGGATTTCTTAAGATGAATGTCAATGAGCCAAACAGAGCAAATGTCTTAAATTATATAAATTTAATAATATTAAATGCCCAAAGGGAATCAGAAGTATTATTAATTTCACGTGCTTTCAAACCATTGAGGTATTTCATGCATTTCTGTAACAGTCATATGTAATACCATCTTCATTTTACTTTATTAAAATGTGATAACTATTTTTTTCATTTTATTATGTTTACCCATAAAAGTAAAAAAAAAAAAAAATTTAAAGATCCAGAAAACTCAATTAACTAACAACCTCTTCCTTTATTTTAAAATGTGCTAAAATATTCTACTATATATTAATCATTAATTATTAGCATGAAATGCTAGCCTTAAGTTATATGAGTTCTTAAAATAATTCACTTCCATTTTCCAGACAGAAAAGCCTATTTCATAGGAAATTAATTTTGTCATATAATTGTAATTAAGACTTTTAATGAATGATTTGTGCTTTTCAAAAATATCTACTTGTTCTTTAAAATCAAACAATTTTTCCTATAATTCACACTAATATGTCAAAAATTGTGAATAAAAGGTGCATTATGTGGGGCTGAATGCTTAAAATCTCATATTTATCTTCAAATGTAATATAAAATGTGAAGATAATTATTAAATTTAATGACTTAAAATGGTTAAAATATTTTTTCATAATGAATAAAATATTTTATTTAGCCTTACAGAATAAAAGTAAAGGTTTATTTTGTCCACGTAACCACTAAGACTCTTATATCGTTCAAAAAAACTGTTGTTGTATGTATGCATGTGTGTGTACACGTGTAAGCGCAAGTTTGTGTGTTTGAGTATATTCACGTGTGTGTGTGTGGCAAAGGATCAGAGCAGAGACTCTAGAATCAAGCGGTTTCTGGCTTGCTCCCCAACATTACTTCCAGATCACTGCTTTCCCATGCTTGGGGTTTGAGAGAAGAAACCGTCCTTCCACTGTCACCACTTACAACCCATTTTCACAAGGAACACGAATACTTATTAACAATGCCAACAACTTTTATTTTACCAAAGTTTCTACTGTGTTGTTTTTTTAACTTAAATTCAGTTAATTAACATATAATGTATTATTGGTTTCAGAGGCAGAAGTCAGTGATTCATCAGTCTTATATAATATGCAGTGCTTATTACAACATGTGCCCTCCTTAATGCCCATCACCCAGCTCCCCTGTCCCCTCACCCTCTCTTCCATCCAGTGACCCTCAGTTTGTTTCCTATGATTAAGAGTCTATTACGGTTTGTCTCCCTCTCTAAGTTCATCTTATTTTATTTTTCCTCTCTTCCCCTATGATCTTCTGTTTTGTTTCTTAAGATCCACATATGAGTGAGATCATATGATAATATCTTATAATTTGCAACGAATGTGGATGGGACTAGAGGGTACTATACTAGGCGAAATAGAGAAAGACAATGGTCTACTATGTTCTGATCTGAACAACAGGCTATTGCCTCGATAGCTAACTTTAGACAGGTCTCAGTCCTACCACAATTCACCCTCCGCATTAATGCCAAGTTACCTGGAATGGTGGAATGTCTTTTCCCCTCTTTTTTTCCATATGTTAAATGTCTCTATGCTTACAAAGTAAAGAGGCCTTAACTAGCCTCCCAAAGCAGAGACAGGTGTCTTTTTTTCTGGGCTCCCTTAATATTCTTTAGTGACTTATATTATTCTCATTTATCAGCTTGTGGTAAAATTTGTTAGCAAGAAGTTAAGCTTCTCTGTCTTGAGACGTTTCTCTTTGTACCTCCTCCCCAATTCTCCAGGTATCCTCATGAGCCAGCCTCACTGCAAAATTCCACGCTGATCAGTTAGGCCACTGAAGCCCCTGTTTTGTTCTTGATTGCTTGGTGTCATTACTGAAAACCATTCCTGCACAGTACCGTGGATTCTCCTTCCCTCCCAAGGTAATAACCAAATGG
This sequence comes from Canis aureus, assembly GCF_053574225.1. Classification (NCBI taxonomy): domain Eukaryota; kingdom Metazoa; phylum Chordata; class Mammalia; order Carnivora; family Canidae; genus Canis; species Canis aureus. Next base: position 9,515,121 of record NC_135624.1, on the reverse strand, counting down.
GTTCAGCTCTTATACAACCTGCCATGGTGTCCCCCTTAGGCCCCAGGATTCAGTTCACTTCATTCACACTCACATCTCAGATCAGCCATTCTTCCCCAGAGCAGGACCCTAGGACACATTAGCTGGTCACACAAGGGGTTCCAGATTTAGGAACAAAGGGAAAAAAGAAATATCCCTCTTAAAACCTAAGGTCCTACTGTTGAGCCCTGGCTTTTCTTGTTTTCCAGAAATCTGTCCTTGGTGTCCTTTCCGTGCCAGCTGACTTTGGATAAAACCACCCAGTCTAACCTGTTATGGATTGAATGTGTCCTTCCCAAGATTATAGGCTAAAGCTCTAACTCCCAATGTGACTGTATTTAGAGATAGGGCCTTTACAGAGATAATAAGGTTTTAAATAAGGCCATAAGGCTGGAGCCCTAATACAATAGTACTGATGTCCATATAAGAAGAGACATCAGGAGTATGCAAGCACAGAGGTAAAGCCCTGTGAGGACACAGTAAAGAGGTGGCCATCTAATCTACAAGCCAAGAAGAGAAGTCTCACCAGAAACCAACCCTGTGGGCACTCTGATCTTGGACTTCCAGTCTGCAGAACTGTGAAAAAAAAAATAAATGTCTATTGTTTAAGCCATCCGATTTGTGGTATTCTGTATTTGGCAGCCAGAGCAGACTAACACACACCTCAAACTGAGGAAGAAGCAATGGAGTCTGGTTGATTGCCACACAGAAAGCAATACATATGCAAATCAGTCCTCCATCCTCTCCCACCCAGCTCCCTCTAGAGCAGGCATATTTCTAAGACATGGGTGTTTTTGGCCAAGTGACAAAGAGCTCCCACACCCAATGTGAAAGAGCCTAGCTCTTATTTGCCTGATATTTACATAATTAAGAAGGCTCACTCAAGTGACTTCTTTTACACTGAGAAAGCAATTTTAAGAAAACTTAACTCTGTCCAGCTACAGAATTAAGAATGGCAGGCATACCTTTTTAAAAATTTTACTTCATTTATCACCTTATCTAACCACTACTGCAATCGTCACATTACAATAATTATTGTTTATATATTCAACATCCTTCTTTTATTAAATTTTTAGGGTAGTGAAAAATATCCTTGACTGAAAAAGATGGTAATCTTCTTGGAGAAACATCCAATTTAAAAGAAAAAAATGGGTAGGGGAAACTGAAAGGGCAAACACTCTGATGAGAGAAAATGTTTTCTTCTTTCCTCTTTTCTTTTGGCTTGCTTGTATTGCCTTTATATAGAAAATGTAATTGAAATACCATAAAATTAAATAATGCATTGTTTATTAAAAACATTGAAAATAAGTGCTGTCAATCTCAGATATTCAGTCACTTTGATATTCCTTGCCTGACTTACATTCTACTTAATTCTGTAAGATATGCCATGTTACTATCCCTATTAGAATGGGCTTGTGCATTTGTTCTTTTTATATTTACATTAACACAGTATTCAAAAATGCAATGATCTTGATTATTTCATATTATTTATATTCATATAAGTAGTATGTATTTAATAAATAATAAGATCCCTAACTTTTCATTATATTCAATTATTTCAATAAGGCAATGGGAGGGAAAATCCAAAGAATTTGTTCAAATTCCATTCAATCAGGAAAGCCTGTGACTGTTTTTACACAGTGTCAGTTGAAATGAATGTTATGCTTCTAGTTCCCTCAAGGGATTCTGCCCTGAAAACTCAAAAAAAAAAAACAAAAAAACAAAAAAAACCCTTTGATTCTCTGTGTATTTACCCAAATATAAACTTACGTTTAGCACCCAATATTTTCTTTTCATTGCTTCCCTGCATATGACAATTGACAATGTATTCAATAAGAAAGCATTTTTTAAAACACGCAGCACTTTGCAATTTTCTTTTATGTTTCCCTAAATTAAGGACCACAGAAGTTCTGCCAAGAAGGACTCTGCTGTTTGCAAAAGCTCAGACTCTCCCTCTTGAGCCTTCCTGTCTTCTTCCCCCCAAAACTCTCCCAAGAACCTCCAATATTCAACCCCGTTTCCAAACAGGCAGGATCAGTTAGGCCACTAGAGGCTCTACTTTGCTGTTACATTTCCAGGCCGTGGCTTAACTTGCAATAAGGTTTCTTGATGGTTTCCCTGCTGACCTTTTACCAAACTCTTTCACTGTTGCTTTTTTTAAAAGTTCAAGGATATAACAGATCTTCACAAGGTATTGTCTTGTCTAAGTGTGGATTCCCATCTGTGACTTGAAGAGACTATAGCTTCTGTTGTCTTTCAGAGGGCCCCTCCATTCCCCAGAATGATAGGAAAGATCACGCCTTGTAACGTAGCAATGGCTGGGTAGGGTAGGGCTAACAGAGCCCGCAGCTTCTAGACAGGCAAAATGGCAGCAAGCTTATGACGATGCTAAGGAATTATATGTTGCAGAAGACTAAACACTTTCTTTGTATGAATAACAACTTAGAGTGTCTCTAATATGAAGTTATCACTGCTCCTGGGGTCTCCTGAAGGGATCATGTTTATATGTGTTACTCATCAGCACGATACTTCACCACCAGCACCAGCAACCCTCTCCTTCTCCCTCTGTGTGAAAGCTAATCCGCTGACCACCTCCCCACCACCTCCCCCATCTTGCAGGAGAGGTCCTTCTTCTCTCTTTGCTACCACTGTTCACTTGTGAGTGCCTCTGCAATGGAATCCACAGTGATGTATTTGAATTATGTCTTATGTTGTGTACTGTGAGCTTTCAGAAGGCAGCCTGAACCCAAGTGATCTTTTTATCTCTAGTCTGACACACAGTGATTTTTTCAATAAATGTTTGAACTCATTAAATTAATTAATTAAATGCAGTCTTGTGTAGGGGAAGAAGTACAAGATGTGGCAAGCTAATGCAAGTTATATTTATGAGCGATATGTTGCAAGCTCCACATGTCAATCTTAGAAGCAAGTGTAGGAGTTTATTATGAAGGCATACAGAATAATTCCCAAGGTCCAAATGTGCTCCTGATTAAAATGACAACAAAAAATAACAATAATAAAATATTAGCTGTTGTCAGTGTGGATACTGGAAAGAATGGAAAGCATTCTCTAATTCATATCAAATTTATAGTACATCATGATATATTATCAAATTTAACAGATCAATTACATTAAAAGTGATAACCATCAAAAAAAAAAAAAAACCCAAAACTATTTGATAAACTCAAGTCATCAGGGGATAAAAGTTGAAATGATAAAATTTAAAAGAAATGACAAAAATGTGTATTCTAAAGCCTGAAGATATGGTAGGGGCAAACAACAAAAAATAACTTTAAAATAATCTGTAAGTTAATGGATGGTGGATTCAGAATAGTTTAATACAAGAATATAAATTTCTCCAAAGGCATATTCCTAAATTCTAAAGTTTGCAAAACTCTTAGGTAGAAATAAGAGGTAAATGATAATAATTTTATCAGTAAACAGATTCAAAGTAACTCCCCAAAAATATCTTTACCAAGAACATTCAAGAATAATTGTGTACAATAGTTGACTCAATTTGCTTGCCTTTCCCTCCTACTACAACCTACCACAGCCTGGTTTCTGCTTCCAGAGCTCCACTAAAATAGTTGTAGTTAAATCACCAATATCTGCATGGCATTAAATTCAAGCAGAGTCTTGAAATCCCCATTTGATCTCTTGGCAGCAGTTAGCCCAGGCATGACTCGGTCCTTCTTAAAAACGATTACATTCTCCTGGTTTTCTCCATCTTATCTGGCTACTCCTTATCAGTCTCCTTTGATGACACTTCTTTTTCTATCCTCCAGCAAGAGATAGGAGTTCTTCAAGCTTCATGTCCAAGTCTTCTTATATATATTCCCATCCCAGGCAATTTCATAACATCCATGAATTCCACTGTCATGCATATATTGCTAAATCTCTAATTTCTATCTCTAGAGAAGACCTCTCTCCAAGCTCCTGGACTATATAACCAACATTCTATTCAACAGCTCCACTTGGATGTCTCAAGAAAACTGCAAACGACATATTAAAAATGCATGCCTTTCCCTCAGGCTTCCTTACTTCAGTGAATGGCAACAAATACTCAAAGTTGAGCAAGCCACTTGCAAGCACATCCTCAAATATAACCAGTGCTCTCTACAAACCACTTTCATCTCTTGATAAGACTTGCTTTTTATTGACCTTCTTCTATCCATTCTCCACAGAGCAGTCAGAGCAGTTTATTTAATGCAAATAGGAACATGTGGCTTATATGTATAACATGTTTTCACATTGATCTTGAAGTTAAATCCAATAATAGTATTGTGGACTACAAAGCCCTGAATCACTGAGTCTTGCCTACTTTACTAGCCTCATCTTACAGCACTCTTTCTACTCTTTATTATTCTGAAATAATGAGAAAGAATCAAGCATATATCTTCCCTTTAAGAATAGTATTTAGTGTAATAGTAGATGATGGAAATTTTTTCAGAAGACAATAATACCAGTTAATAATATAGAAGGGATGATTGCACAATCCTTAATGATATATGAAGTCTGGCCACAATCATTAGTGAAAAGGTAAATGGGAAACTTCATAATGGATGGATCAGGCTGGAAACACATGAACTCCCTGGTACATTGTAATATAATTACAAGTGGGACATCTCATCTTTATGGAATATCTTTTTTTAAAAAAAGATTTATTTATTTATCCATGAGAGACACAGATAGAAAGAGAAGCAGAGACACAGGCAGAGGGAATAGCAGGCTTCCCACAGGGAGCCCAATGCGGGACTCGATCCTGGATCCCATGAGCCGAAGGCAGACGCTCAACCGCTGAGTCACCCAGGCACCTCTTTATGGAATATCTACTGATATGAACCAAAGAAAGCACCCAGCAATGTGTATGTAGTATTATTACCTATATTATTGAATCTAAATGTATTCAAGAATCTAGATTTAACTACCAATTTACAAGAAATATGGGGGGATAGAAGGATGGTTGGTTGAGCATCTGACTCTTGGTTTTAGCTCAGGTCATGACCTCAGGGTCCTAAGATTGAGCCCTGTGTCAGGCTCAAGGATGGAGTCTGCTTGTGATTCTCTCCTTTCCCCTCTGCTCCTCTCCCCCTGCTCTCTCTCTCTCAAATATTTTTTTTAAATTTAAAATTAAAAAAATATTTATTTTAAAATTTTTCATTTTAAAAATTAAAAAAAATATGGGAGATGTTACACAACATTAGGATTTAATCTACCTAATATAGAATGTAAACAACACTCCAGGATAAATACACTGGTTTCTCTAATAAATAAGTGGGAGAAAGGAGTTGAGGCAGGATTCAAAAGACTTGAGAATCGTATCAATCAATATGTGGACCTCCTTCAATTTCGGATTTGAAAAAAAACAAACATAAAGACACTTTTTGAGATAACTGGGAAATTTGAAGATGAATTGAGCTTCAGATAATATTAAGAATTATATTTTATGTGGTACAATGCTATTGTTCGTGGTTATGTTTGAAACAAAAGTCTTTATTTATTAGAGAGCCATACCAAAGCACTTAAGGGTGAAATGGCATAACTTCTGCAATTTGCTTTAAAATACAAAAAAAAAAAAAAAAAAAAAAAAGGATAGATAGATAGTTACATAAAAGGAAATTGATAAAACAAACTTGGCAAGAAGTTGATAATGTTTGAAGCTGGGCGATAGATATTCAAGGACTCATCATACACTCCCCTCTTATTTTATGTATATTTGAAACTTTGCATGTTAAAATATAAAAATTAAAAATAAAAAAAAACAATTTAAAATATTTGTTCCTTAGATAAGTCATTACTGACTCCCACCCCCTCATAACATGGTTTATGGTCTCATTTATGTTTCTTCTGTAGAACAGCTATCACATATACAGTAAGCACTCAAAAAAAATCATTATTATTACTATTTGCAGTTTCCAAGACTGCATAAACTCTCTGAGGTAGCGACCACCCTGGCTTATTTACTGCTACATGTCCTTGAGTCTGGCACAGAGCATTGCATACATTTGATATTCAATATACAGTTGAATAAATAAATGTTTACCTAACTAACCAATTTATTTCATTTTTGTGTACTCAATCAATACTACCTTTATAAAGAGTCTTCTAGCAATCTAGTTCTAAGTTTGCGGCCCATTTATTACAAGTGTATGTGTCTGTATGCACTTCTTTTATTTTCCATATTTTTAAACTACTTCTAATGCATGCCCCTGTGTTGGGCTTTACTTCATCTGAGCCCAATTAAGTCCTCTTCTGACCCAGATAAAATAAAAACAAATAATTACAAGACTTAGTTGTTTTTTTTTTTTTTCTTTCAACTTTCCAGATATGAGAGCCAATCACATTTTTAGGTATTTTTTTCAAGGCAAAATGCTGAGTCAAGAAAAACAACTGATGCTAAAAATCCTTGTGCCAAAATAAATATTTAATGCATGCATTTTAATGAAGGAGGTTATAAAAGGGGTAGCAAAGGTTTATCTTATATGTCAATTCTTACCAACAGGTAGTATCTTCCTGAAGTGCTTTGTGGAGGAGAATTCTAAGCTGAATTTTAGCTCAGCAGGAAAAAGCATAATATAAGTCCCATTATTAACACAACTGAGGGTGAGTACCTAATCAAAGTGGGCAAACTGTGAAACAGCAATACAAGATTTATGTTTTAACTTATAATATACAAAAGCATGTTTAATAATAAAACTTGTGATATAGACCTTTTATTCCTGTAGGTTCCACTGACTGGTGTTCCACTAATATCAAAAACACTCAAATGCTTCATCTACAATTTCTAGTTTGTTTCAGTAGCACAGAGTGAGAATGTAAAACCACAGAATTGAAGGCGATTGGACTAAGAATATATTTTATGCAGGACTTATAACTCAAAGATGTATCTTTCCTAACAATAATCGTAAGTACTTTGCCTCCAAACTACTTTTTTTTTTTTTTTTTGGTTGGGTTTATGTGTGCCCTAATTCTACATGAGAGTGAAAACTGGAGTAAAAAAATAAGATAAAAGGAACTTTTTTACTGAGTTTATGTGGCATTCTGTTCTACAAAGAGTAAGGCTTTCATCTTTTAATCCGATATCCACTTAACTACATTACAGAAGATTTATTTTGACCTCCTCTTGTTTCATAAGGGGCTCAAAAGTCTGTAGCAATTTTTGACACTTTGCTATACTGTTTTTCTGACACCCCCATACATACACGCATGCACACACACACACACACACACACACACACCCCTCCCTGCCTCATTTTCATATGGACACAAAGCATTGGGATAAAATGATGGTTCATTATAGTGGTACAGAGCTCTTATCTTCATCCGGCAAGAGTCATTTCCTTCCAAAGATTGAAATGCAAATGTGAAAATTAATGATAACTGCATTATCTGATAGCAGAGATAATACCAATTCACTGTCAGAGTAATACACAGTCATTCTACGATTTCCTCCGCTTCTCACAATATTCTTCTTACTGTCAGACTATATCTATGGTTAACTATGTTTCATAGGTTTCTGTTAATTTACTTCAAATGGCATTTCCCAGATCTTATATCTACCACATTTTCCCAATCAAAAAGGAAACGAAATCAGAACTGTAATCTCCAAGCCCTTCTTTGGACTAGTAAAGAGGGGGGAAAAAAAAAACCCTGTATCATTAGTGTGCACTTCTATCTCCTAGTGGTCTGCCAGCTACCATTCTACTTTATGCGAAATACTCCCATCTTCTCAGTTTGGGGCGCAAATCAGAGCCAACCCCATCATCTGTGTGTATCCTTAATGTGGAACAGCAAGTGAATGGGCAACTTATTTGTAGATTTTGAGATCAATTTTTAGTGCAGATGCAACAAGTACACACATTTGTTTATATGCGAAGCATTAACTGAGAATCTATTTACATTACAATTTCTTTAACTGAACCCTGTTTTAAGTCCAGTTGAATAGAATACAGTTATTGTAGTTACACGGTGATTTTACATAGCAACATTATTTTGCAAAGTTAATTCACTACACAGATGTTAAATGAGGGCTTAACATCTGTAAGGCACTGTCATGGTTAGTAGGGCACAATTGCTGACATGATTCTAAAAGTAGTATTAAAAGCTATTTATTGAGCACAACAATGAAGCTCCCAACTCCATGTTTTACACAGAAAAATCTCATTAATGAAGTAGTGATTATTATTAGCCCCATTTTATAAACAAAGAAACTGAGGCCTCAGAGTTATTAACTTACTCAAAGTCACACTTCATAAGTGGCAGGGCCAAGATACAAATGGAAAAAATATCTGTGGTCTTTGCAACTCATTATACTGCTCCAAAATAATTTACCTCTGACAGAAACTTGGATTTCCATTTAACAATCTAGAAAAGAGTCATGCTGTTCTGGAATGTATAATACAAAAGTAATTCCAAATTTTATTCTAGTAATTTATCAAGTCATCAATACAAGGTGTGCTTTTCTACTTTTCATTATTGAAACACCACAAGTGCTTAACATGTAAATATGAAAACAAAAGTGCATGCTTATCTTGATAAGTCCGTGAGAAAGAATCTAAGTAACTACTTGCTCAAAATTTTCTATCTGTGCATATATTTGTATTAATACATGTTACTTGAGGGTATATGTACTCATTTGCACAATTTGAATAATGTGATATATTCATTTACTAAAGCTCTTGGAAATTTCAATTATTGTGGCTGTAATCCTAATGGTAAGACTTAGGTATGTTCAATATTAAACAAGAGAAATCAGATTATTTATTATTATTATTTCCAAGTACACAAAGGAGTAACCATGTTTTTAATAACAGAAGCTAGAGTTGGTACTCTTAGAGTTGATGTAAGATGTGACTTTTAAGGTGCTCATTTCATAAAGGTAGATATAGTGATTTGTCTGAATTCTCTCCCCTGAGTCTCCTTTTACATACAAATACATAAATCAGTACTCAGGGCTTTGGCCATGGATTGTGGTTCTAAGGATTTCTTAAGCAAGAGAGCCAGAGATGCAAACACTGTTTTCAAAATGAGGTCAGCATTCTGTTGGCTGGTATGAGAGGTTCTAGGACAAGCAGACACTGTTAACATCTGGGGAATCCAAAGCTCTCCCAAGCTGTCTGCTACTTTCTATACACTGTTCAAATTTCATCCACACAACAAAGTTTCAAAGTAGTTACTATTCTTCCCATTCTAAAGATAAGCAAACTGAGGGCTTGGCTGTTGAATACCCTTGAGATCACAAGACTGTGACTATTAAGTATCAGTGTGTGAATTCAAACACAGATCTAACTCTAAAATTTGTTCTGTTTCTTCTGTACGTTAGAGCATTCTTTCCTTTCAGGTTTTCATGCTTAACTATTGATTGCATTGGTGGCAATACATGAATAATTTAAAAGATCAAAGAAGAGAAATGGCACCAAAAAGAAAGTATGGATAGCATCATGCTACACCTTTGGGCTTTTGCCTATACTTTTCACAAGTGTTAGTGCAATAAATAATTATTGAATAATTAAGTGTATAAGATTATTGGTAAACTGAAGTCTTTTTTTTTTTTTTTAAGATTTTATTTATTCATGAAAGACACACAGAGAGAGAGGCAGAGACACGGGCAGAGGGAGAAGCAGGCTCCATGCAGGGAGCCTGATGTGGGACTCGATCCTAGGGACTCGATCACACCCTGGGCTGAAGGGAGGCTAAACCACTGAGCCACCCGGGCTGCCCAAACTGAAGTCTTTATGAGGGTGATAAAAGAAAAGAAGAGGCATTTACTTTAAACAGAGACAGAAATGAACTATAGGCAAATGCAGAGGAAGAGAGAGTAGATTTCAAACAGCATATCACTTAGATTCCAAGCAAGGTAATATCAGGGTAATTTTTTTAAGAGTGAGAAAGAAAAGCGAAACTTGAAAACAATGATGTGAAATACCAAATAATGAGATAATGACTTTTACATTGGCCTCCACTCTCTTAGCATAGTGTGGGTCTAGCTCTCCTTTCAAACAGTGAAAGATTCCTAAGAAGTTGAAGAATATTTAAATAAAAGTCACAAATATTTAAACATTTAAAAATTTCACCATAGAAATGTTTGCAAATGTAAGATAATTTTTCTCAAGATTGTTTAGGTTCTGTGTAATCATAAGAGTTAACAAAAGTGTGAGCAATTGCTAAATGTACCTTTTAGTTGGATAACAAATAAGGGGGGGGGAATGGCGCTGGGGGATTTACATTTGATAAAAATAGAACACTTCAAACAAGAGTTGATTCATTACTGAATTGAGCCATCAAGAATGGTTGTGGAGTCATCTTCAATCAAACTCTTTCAAAATAAGATAAATCCTGATCCATCTTAAATGATGCCAGTTCTATGCCTCAAATTCTCTAGATAATTTCTTGGGTTTTATATTCTGTTCTATTTTATTTAGAGAAAGCTATCTATCTTAGGGTGGCTCTCAGGACTGGGTGGAGGGACTTTAAAATTATGAGAACCTTAAAATCACACCTGGCTCACAACCTCATGTCTTAACCAAACATTTGTGGTTAAATTCAAAACTCGATGCTTAGTATTTTAAAAGTTGTATCAGATATATTACTGGGCTTAAAAAATACTGAGCATTTTAAACGGGTCTGTTTTGAGGCTTAACCATTCCAAAGCTATAAGAATTATGACAAAAATTGAGGTAAAATATTTATATAATGGCTATTTATTCAATAGCAAAGATAAAAAAAAAATACCCTCTAAATTTTGTCCCAACTGAAAGAAAGTAATGAAATTTCTACCTTAAAAAATAAATATCCAACAGATATTCTTTTGTTATGAATCAACCCCATTAATTTGGGGGGGTTCAAAATCATAAAAACCCCTCTTATTGTAACATATCTGTAGGGAAAAACATGTTATCTATTTTACAATGTACAAAAAAAGAACTTTCTTATAGGCACACCTGCTCAGAGACATACACTCTTCCTTTAAAGTTTTTACATATTCCCATGTTCCACAGAAAAGAGCATAAACATTTTCATGAAAACAACTAAATAAAAATTTCATTAAATCAGATACACAAAATAAATTTAACTTAACAGTGAAAAATCTCATCCTGAATGACCCATCATTCTTTACCTTACTCCTTTCTCTGTCACTCTCACTTTCTGTAACTTAATAGTGCATGTTTCTTCCTGGAATATCTTCCTGCAAAGGGGGGGCATTGGTTGTGCGCTACATGTTTAATAAGTTACCAGCTCCTGAATTTGCTTACTTACTCCCAAGTCACAGGGAATACCATGGGTCCCAGCCCTGAGGAAAGAAGAAAACCTGCCCCTGCCAAGTTTGCTCTATTGAAAGAGCAGCAAGAATGCACACTTTGCAAGTAGGCATATCCAAAAGGCCATCTAATCTAATTTTAAATGTAAAAACTCTTCTAAGTAGCATATACATACTTAATTCCATGAATAAAGAACTATACAGTGTATGTTCATCCACCCTTTTTAAATTAAATGTAATCTACAGGAAAAAAATAAAGTTTTCCAAAGACTTTTTTTTTTTTTTAAATCAAAGGAGTTCTTTCCTACATTGAAAAGACAGAAGCATTATGCGATAAGCATTATGCGATAAGCATTATGTCAGATGTCTGCATCTTCTTTCTCTCAAAAGGTGGTATGATGGTATTTTAAATGTAACACATTTTGATCCAAAATCTTGTATAACCATTATGCTGTAGTATACAAAATACAAATATTTGTGTGTATCATGAATAACATTAAAAATGACATCATAATAATCAGCTATACTGCATCTTCATTTTTGTTTGCATTATATTTTCCAGCTGCTGGTTTCAGAAAATTACCACTGGAGTTCCTCTCTTCTTCACGCACAGCAGAGAGCAATTTGCAAAGTCATGCAAGGGTGAAAATGTGATTGAAATATAGGGATCTTTCTTAATGAAAAATGTTACTGCTTTAGAAATTATGGCTAAAACTATTTCAAAAACTCGTATCTTTAAGCCCTATGACATAATAGTCTCCATTTATAAATATACCATCAATTGTAAATTAGTTGGCACCAAATGTAAAGGTTTTTTTTTTTTATTGAGTTCTTATGAACTGTATATATTTACATAAAATTATATTGATGTTTTTGAGTATTTTGATCAATTTTTCTTTTTCTTGAAATGATTCACTCTCAGGATTATTAAAATCAAATTTAATTTTCATTCATAAAAATGAAAATGTTGCTAAAACCTTGAATCAGATGGGAGTATCTATTGGTATTGTCTAAACTTCTAAATACAAATTGAGAATAATCTATGATTTGCAACATGACTAAACTAAAAGTCTTTATAGTATTGTTACTTGTTTAAAGGTTTTTAAATTATTCCCAATTTGAATGGAGATACAGCATAAAAATTTCTGTTAAAGAAAAAGGCAAGTAGAATGAACTAATTTTTATATGACTATGAAGTAAAAAAAAAGGAGAAAAAAAATCTTCTTTAAATAATGATGTTTACTTAAATTTCCACCTTAAAAAAAAAAAATTTCCACCGTAACTGTATTACACACAGACACACAGACACACACACACACACACACACACACAGAGGAGCTGAGATTGTAAGAGTTTTAGAATCTAATTAAAATTTAAAGGAAAAAAAAGTGAATTTCTGACAGTAGCAACAGATGGTTGACTAAGTTTTCTGTCTTACCTGGACCATCCCAATCATCTGTCTCAACTCCAGGCTGGCCTGGCTTTTCTGACTGTGTGTCCCCATCTGATTCTGCTGTCTCCTGCACTCCTTCATCATCACCTGGAAAACACCAACACACAGAGAGAAAGGAAAATAATTAAAGCCCTCTATTTGACATTTAGATCCTGGTAGAGGGATGTCCTTAGCATATGTCTAAGTATACATTTGCTACACAGAGTTGTTATTATACAGATAAAATGCCCATGGTTTATTATTTTGCTATCTTCTGTGGCTTTATAATAAAGAAAATCAGCATTAATCATAAATAAATGAATAAAGTTAACTGCTGTAAGCAAAGACATTTCTGTAAAAATAATATTCAGTTATTAATATTATATATGGAAGAAAATGTTAAAGCAGTATGTAATTACTATACTACTCTCAATACAAAAACCTTAACTCTCATATTTCCAAATAGTGATTTTTACAAAGGTAAGATGCAGTAAAACAAAATCAGTTAAAGGCTTAGAATAAGACACATTTGTTTGTAGCTGAATTTAGATTATTTTGGAGATTCCCTCCCCCCCAGCTTCAAACTCATTAAAACCTGGTTGTATTTTTTAAATGGGTATAAAAAGGCCATCATTAAATAATCAGCATAGGAGATGAGCCAGTGACTCAAGTCTTCACAATGCAAGAATCTATAAAGCTATAATTGTTCTCCATGCCCCTCCCCCCCACCCAGAGAGAGAGAGAGAGAGAGAGAAAGAGAGAGAGCTTGTGGAGCATGAGGGGGCAGGGAGCAGAGGGAGAGAGGGTGGGAGAGAATCTTAAGCAGGCTACACACCCAGCAGGGAGGCTCATTGCAGGGCTAGATCTCAGGACCCTGCGATCATGACCCTGAGATCATGACCTGAGCTGAAATCAAGAGTTTGATGCTTAACTCATTGAGCTACCCAGGCACACATACTATAACTGTTCTTGATAAGTGTAGCTAGTTCATACAGTTTCATGTCTTCATTTCCACATAAGAAAAAAAATGTAATATATTTTGAACAAAAGTATAGTCATGGCAAAGGAAGACATATTAACAATGCAATTGCATTTCAAACATTAAAAGTCTAATTTATAAGTACCTTCACTTTAAGTGATAAAACTTAAAGTGATATAACTGCTTTATAGGAAAGTAATTCATGGTGACATGGTACACATAAATATATTACATGATATACCTACTATAAATGATAATAGAGATCAGGAAACAGTACAAGAAAATGTGATGTGAGAAATCAAAAGAATATGACAACTAAACTTTGAACCTAATAATGCCAAAATTTTTAAATAAAATTGCTTGCTCATCTTGTCTTTCTCTGAAGTATTCAATAACTATTTTCCACATAGTTGCTCAAATCTATACAAGTACTTAAATCTTTATATGATTATACAAAGAAATAAATGAATTCTTAGAATCTTCACAAGTAACCTAGAAATTACAAAATTTTCAGGAAACTATTATTATTACAATTGACATTAATGAGATGTTGATGATTTTTGAACATCCAAAAAATTATTATTTATTTATTTATTTATTTATTTATTTATTTTTTATTTATTAACAGAGAGAGAGAGAGAGAGCACGCGCACACACAAGTAGGAAGGCAGCAGCAGAAGGAGAAGCAGATTCCCTGCTGAGTCCCAAGACCTTGAGATCATGACCTAAGGTAAAGGCAAATGCTTAACCAACTGCACCAGTTAGGCATCCTGAATTTTGAATTTTAAACTCTATAAATTTTATATTCATTTCTATATATAGCTTCACAAAATGAATCATTGTAAAAAGTAAGATAAAGTTAGAGAGAATGCAGAAACCCAGGGACCACTCTGTTATCATAACTTCCATAACAGGATCATTGGCTCTGCTGGGTAACAAAGAATAAAACATAACCCCCTACCACCAAACCCCATATCTGGAATTGAAGGATCTTTGAAAGTTAAATTCTCTCTTCGTTTCAGGATGACCACAATGAATAGCAATGAAGTTATTTCCGTAAAATAATAGATACTGAAAATAAACCATGTTTAAGGAACTGTAATAGGTATAGTAGGATACATATGGAAAAATATAATATCTTTTTGGCAGTAGTACAAAATCCACTTAAGAGTGTAAGTTCACAAATAATGAGAGTGCAAGACAAGGTACAAGTCCCATAACAAGAGTATAAAAGGCTCAGTAGTAAGGTAAGAATTTTAATCTGTGTTCCTTTTTGTAGGTCACAGAGAGCAACATAGACACATCAACCACTTATCTTAGAAGATCAGTGGAAGAGTTCTGTTCTCACTTCTCAAACACAAAGAGGGATGGTTCTCAGCATTCACAGACAAGTAGGCTCCACTGCCTTTTAATATTTTCAAATACTGTGAACCCTGAACTAAGTGGGGCTCAGCCCAACCCTGCCTGCCCTGGCCCTTCTCTGGTGAGCCCCCTCCTACCCTTAAACTCAAAGACTAAGAGTTTAAAGCCTATTCACCAAGAAGTCTATGGCAACTGCTCTGGCTGGTCAGAGCCCAGGTTGTACCAGTTGTGTTTTTCTTGGTTTTTGTTTGTTTGTTTGTTTGTTTGTTTTTAAAGATTTTATTTATTTACTCATGAGAGACACAGAGAGAGAGAGAGAGAGAGAGGCAGAGACACAGGCAGAGGGAGAAGCAGGCTCCATGCAGGGAGCCTGATGTGGGACTTGATCCCGGGACCCCAGGATCATGCCCCAGGCCAAAGGCAGGCACCAAACTGCTGAGCCTCCCAGGGATCCCCATGTACCATTTGTAAAATACATTAAAAAGCATCCTTGCATATATGTAAGTATTGAACTAAGGCCATGCCGCTAGCAGACTGGCATAACCAGAATCGTAAAGTATTAGCTCTGGCAGAGAACTCTGATACTTTCTATAAGCTGGTTATTCTCTGCTTGCCCCTTCCTGCTGGCCTCCAGTGACTCTCCTTTATGTTCTGCTTTGTGTTCCGTGGAGGTGGAATTCTGTGGACCCCATCACTGGGGCTATCTTGTTCTCTGACTTCTAGTTGGGTTCAATCAATGGGAGGCACTGACAAGATCAGAGTATCAGAGGGCAGGAAGAGAAAAGACAGGTACATATCTCTCAATTCCATCCTCTTTGAGAGTCTCCAGTTGTGAGCAATGGCTCTACTGTACAGTTAGCACTCCCAGGAAGTGGCCCGTCTGTTTCTACCACACTCCCACATCACTATCACTTCCGATGACTCTTTAGATTGGGAAGACTAACAGCTTCCCAGTTTCCAGGCCCTGGGTGCTTCGCATCCCTTGCAGGTTTGGTTCCCTTAACCCTATCTACAGCTTGTACACTATCCCTTCACCAAATTCTCTTTAGTGAAACCCAGTGACCAAGTTATCAGTTTTCTTCTGGGACTCTTACTAAAGCCTCCATTTGGAGGCTTTCTTCCCAAGCTCCTTATATTGTGTTCATGGTTTTTGTCCAGTCATGGCTTATACAATAATTCGTAGTAAACTTTCTTTAAATGGACTCAGGTTTTATAACATATAGACATATTTTTCAAAACAAAAAACTTCTTATCACTACTAGAAAAGAAAAATCAGTATTAGATTCCCCTAATATAAGGTAATAATAAAAATAAATACAATAAAAATAAAGGTAACATGATTAACTTCTCGATAATGTGTCTACTTAGAGTCTGAGTCTCTGGTCTCATTTCCCTGTAATAGAAAGGAAAAGTAACAAGTTAAGCTATTTAAATACAATACTTGTATTTAATGCAAGTATTGAACTAAATACTTAGTTCAAGCATTTAGTTCAATACTCCATAGTAATACAAAAATGAAACATTCTCATTGATACACAACGAATATAAGAAACTTGAAAATTTTTCTCACCAACCGATTCAGGGCTACTTAATGCAATAATCAGTATAGCACTTTAATCTTCTTGAGTACCTCCAGGATACCTAACCCAATTCGGGGAAATACAACCTTTACAACACTTCATGTTTCATGGACACTGGAACCCACACTGGACTCTGCCACCTACTCGAGTGAGCTCTTGATTGCGTTTCCACTTCTGAGTGGAGGTTTAACTCAGGACAGTAATGCAGGAGCTGGCAAAGTAAAATGTTCTTCCCCAACAGTGAAGAGTAGAGAATGCAAACTATAATTTCAACAGCATCTATTTCTAAGTGCTTTTCTCATGTCTTCTGAATTTTGAAACAAGGAAATTTGAGCAACGGAGTTGGGAGGTGGGGACTCTGGAGATGATTTGACCCAGATTAGAGAAATTTACTGATTACAAAATCGATGCACAGACAGGATCAGTAACTTATGCATGATCTTACAGCTGCCATATTTGTTTCTGCATAAGCCACCTCCCCCGAACCTTCTCATGCCTGAGCAATAAGTGCTTCCCTGTCATTGCAGGGGTGACTGAAGCAGCTTTTGGTAGATGTCCTTTCCTCAATAAGCAGGAAGTAGGATTACAGGAGGCATGAAGGGGCATGAAGTCACCAAAAACAGCCATTTAAATTTAAGGCCATCCCAAAATAAGGAATGAAATTGAAGTCTCCTAATTGCCAGTCTAGCATGCTTTCCAGAACACCTTCTCTTGCCTCTGACACACCCCACCCCTACCAGCTCAGTATAGAACCAGGCACACCTGAAATAGCTGAATAATGCCAGAGCAACACATAATGAAGCAAACATGAGACATGCTATTAAAAATCATATACTCGGGATCCCTGGGTGGCGCAGCGGTTTGGCGCCTGCCTTTGGCCCAGGGCGCGATCCTGGAGACCGGGGATCGAATCCCACGTCGGGCTCCCGGTGCATGGAGCCTGCTTCTCCCTCTGCCTATGTCTCTGCCTCTCTCTCTCTCTCTCTCTCTGTGAGTATCATAAATCAATAAAAATTAAAAAAAAATCATATACTCAAGGGTTCACATAGTAAAATTCTGGATAGACCATTTGGAGAAGTTTTATATTCAGATACCAACTATACCACCGTGATGGCCACACAAAGGAGTAAATCTTTCTGAACTTTATTACATTTAAATTGTTAGAAACATGTGGTGCCATGCAAAATTTAATCAATCACTAACATTTACAATCCATATTTTTGAAGATACAATAAGATATATGGTTCTCTTTAGGACCACATGATCTAGTAAAGGAGCTAGGTAATATATATTAGAGAAGTGACCACTGATATAAACCCACAATCAATGTAGTCCATGAATAATTCCAAATGAAAACACATAAGATAAGACATGGACCATGGAGAACTTGGTATAATTAATTCCAGGGTTCTTCATATTGAAGGCTGTGAAAAGCATTAGGGGTATTTCAGTAGGAGGCTGATATGATCATACAACACAAATACAGTAACCAACATATATTTATTGAATTTCTACGAACACATTTTGTGACACATCTGGTCTTTTGCGTTCTCCCTTACTCATTCCATAACAACACTGACTCATGTCTCAGATATTCTTGCCCAAAATTTTTGCGAGACTATAGTTAAGCCTACTTTGAAACATTTTATTAGGCAGATTACATATTTGGAGGAAACAGTAAGGAGGAATATACTGGGAAACAGGTATGTTTGGAAGACTATATTACAGAGTAATCACAATAATCACAAAAATTGGATGTTGAAAGAATTCAGTTGAATCTATAAATGTTCATCTTTATTGAACAGAGATGATATAAACCATTCTTTATTAATACATTCAAATAATTTTGAATTCCAGGCACTGTGCTGAGCATTAAGAACACAAAACAAAGATGATTCCTCTTCTCATATAACTTATAGACTAGAACAGAGACAAATTAATAGATTGCGATCTCATGTGGCCAATGCTTTGATGGGTGTAGTCCAGCATGTGACAGGAGACCACAGGCATGACACCTAACCCAGACTTGGTGCAGTAGAAGTTTCCTGGAGGAAAGAACCAATAAAATTTCTGAAGTTTTGGAGGCATGATCTTAGATAAAACTGAATTCTGTAGGTTTAATGCCCTGTGGTTCCACGATTGAAAAACATTTCTCAGATTAAAAATGAAAGCCATTTCCCAAAAAAATTCTGTATAAAAAAACATGACAGTGATTAAGTTCTGCACAGGAAAAGTGGTGCTGAAACTAAAGACATTTCAATGATGCAAGAGTAGAATCCATATAAAGTTTTAAGATGCTAGCAGAAATAGTTTGAGAAATGCTACTGCTATATGATAGTTAAATGAATCAAGTTCTTTTATTCAGTCAAGGCTACATTTACCCCGGATCAATCTCATCTAGTATCTACTAGGAAAAGAAAATAGCAGGATGACTACAAATCTCAGCAGACCCTTGATGCACACAGAAATTTGGTAAATCGCTCAAAATGAAAATATTATAACTCAGCCTATTAGGGGCTTGATTGAACTAGTAATTTCATATAATAAAATACTTTCATTAAATGTCACTTAACTGCCAAAATGGAACTATAGAGCTCAGATTTCAACTTGCACCAACATCTGGAGCAATACTCAGTATTGATAATCCTGATTCATGGAACAATTTGCTCTAATTTGTTTCATTATGCAGCACATATAATTAGAACTACAGAAAATAAATATTGCAGAGTATTTAGTTAAAGAAACACTGTAAAGATGGTTGATTGTATACAATTAACAGCTCAAAAGAAATTACATTTTGCAACTGTTTTAAGCTATTGTAAAACTGGGTAAATGTGCAGCATATATCACATTAATAAAAATAAATCTAAGGCAGAAGAATAGTTTTAAGCACTGGATTGATTATTTAATTGTGTTTTCTTAAAGAAAAAAATGCAAAAAAGGAAAAGATTAAAAACGTAAGACTATCATATGAAGTGATACTCTTAGGTGCAGAAAACTAAATGGGTTGGAATTAAATTTATATTCATCTCAATAGCAACTATGTGCCACATACTAAAATCATAAAGATGAATAAGGCAGAGAACCTGTCCTCAGCTTGGATTCTTTATTAAACCTAAACATGGCTACCATTTCTGGAGTACCACTCAGCACTAGCTAAATGCTTTATGAACATCACATCAATTCTGCATGTAGTGTGGCATCCCTGTATTTCAGAAGAGTAAGCCAAGAGGCAGATATGTGAGAAGATGCCCGGGCACATTGCTAGCAAGTGGCAGATTCAAGAACTGACCCCAACTCAGTCTGATTCCAGTGACCATACTCCAAACCTATTAGGATATTACAGTAAAACTCTACTGATTATCAAGCAACAAAGAGAGCTGGATGTGATCTGATAGCTGCTCCTCTTCTCCACATTATAAACCCTGTTTCTTCATTATGCTGGAAATGAAATGAAATGTTTAACGATATATTTACTTGATATTTACAATATTTATAAGCATGATTTTTTCTAAGGTGTACTATTTGACTTGGAACTCAGTAAAATCAACTACACATAGACGCTTAATCAATTACCATTGCTCAGTGACGAGTGATAAAATTAGAACTTGGATTTATTCTTTTTACCATAACCCATTGCAGTATCATTACAGTTGCTAATTAATTGCCTTCACACATTTTTTCTATTTAATAACTAAAATATGTCACATTTGTCAACTTTCAGACCCTTCATTTCTAAGTTTATCTCAGGAAACGAACTCTCATTTTTATGATAATGTTTTTACCTAATTCATTTTTAATCTTTTTACTAATGATAAATGAAATGATTAAAAATAATTTAATCGAATGTGAAATCTCTGAATTACTTTTAAGAAATACTATTTTTCCCCTCATAATAGGGACTTGCTTCTTTCCTTTCAGTATATTTATTCTTACAGAAATTTTATTAATAGAACTTTATTTCGATACTAATCCAGCTTCAGCTTCTCCTTGATTTGAATGGAAATGACTCTATTGACCGTTGTTTTTTCCCCCCTCTTTCCATTTTTTGATTCTTATATGTTTGATATCAGTACTCTAAGCTCTAAGTAGTTTATGAAAAAATGCCATGAATAATTAATAGCCATGATAATAATGACAAGTTTGTTAAGATATTGCTTCAAAAGCTTTGTTGGTAGGAAGAGGAAAAGGAGAGAAAAGGATGCTAGGGAAAGAATTAAAGAAAGAACTAGGAATGCATTTGACATCCATTCATTTACTTGCTAAATTCTTTATTCACATACTTTTAAATAGAAATTTCAGTGTATTTTTAGCAAAGCACAAACACATTTAATGGGATAACCACTATATATATCCAGAGACCAATTCATAAAAAGATGAAACAGAATAAATGTCAAGCGGTAACAAAATCTATAATATTTCTAAAATTATGGCTATGGAGTTAATGGTTTTCCATTGCAAGATTAAACTCTTTTGTTGCTCTTTTAAAAGATATCATACATATTTTGTGGGCCCTTCCATTTTCCTTAGTCTAGTTTTCAGAATCAATGAGAGCCCTATAGGAGGAAATTGAAGGTGTTATTGAGCAATATAATACACAGCACAAATGACTCGGGGAAATGCACTAGAATATAGTCTTTCGAACACCTAAAACAGAATCTTTAAATTCCATATTAGGTATTGTTGGCAAGGTGTAAAAGAGGTGGCTCTCCTTACTGGGCAAAAAATAATTTCAAAAACACAAACATCTTTTCACTCAAAGTTAGACATTACTGTATAAATTAAAGATCTGCCACATTCTAAGAAAGCCACTTTTTTAGCACAAAAGCAGCAGTGTTTGCCAGCAGTCATACAAGAAAACAGCCCTTCTCAACCTTGCTCCTTTAATCCATGTAGTTCCTATCAATATTAACCTCTTACAGAAATTCATGTACAATATAACTATTGAACTTTCTTGACTAGGAGTGTTACTGGAGCTGTTAGTCATCCCTATAATGTATTTTGCAATCAGCTAAATCATCAAAGTATTTTTTAACAATGAACAGTTCAGAAGTGACAGATCTACTTTCTTGTTCACACTGCTTATCAGAGAATAGATATCACATATGTTTTCCAGGTGCTTCCTATAGTTAGGATACCTTCACAGAAGCCGCTCATGAAAGATAAGGTCATAAAAGAGATGAAAAATGTGTGAGCTTCATACACTTATGGTTTTATCATCAGACAAGATAGCTTTGGTTAAAGGACTGTAACAGTCAAAAACAGAACACTACAGCATCGTATTGAAGGGCGAGGACATTTAAGTTTAAGATTCAGTTTTTGTTTGCTTTGCTTAAGAGCCTCACGATATTGTTGGGCTGAAAACAACAGTTTGTTAATAGATTAACCCAACAAAAGTGTCGTGTTAAATTAACTCTGGGTGGTCAAACCGTACATATGGTTATATCACCAGATACAAAAATAGAAATATTCAAATGTTACACCTTTTTGCTAACACCTGAATCTAAACATTTCAATCACTTGGAAATAAAAGGTCCATTATGTTGTGGATCACTATAACTTGTCTGACACAAGTCTCCCTTGGACTTGCTACAGGTGTATAAGAAACTAGGGGGTTTTGCCATATTCTAGACAGTTATATTCAGTGGACAATTATTAAAGAAAAATGCATGCGAGGGATCCCTGGGTGGCGCAGCGGTTTGGCGCCTGCCTTTGGTGGCCCAGGGCGCGATCCTGGAGACCCGGGATTGAATCCCACATCGGGCTCCCGGTGCATGGAGCCTGCTTCTCCCTCTGCCTATGTCTCTGCCTCTCTCTCTCTCTCTCTCTATCATAAATAAATAAAAAAATTTTTTTTAAATGCATGTGATTTTCTTAACCTGTGTAATATGTCATGGTTTTGGCAATAATATTTTTTCATATTCCAGAATATGAGCAATTAAACAGATCAAAAGAATACAATCCACTTTTATTGGACTATAAATTTTCAAACCCTGATGAAGAAACCATTCTGGAACAGTTGATGCCAGTGGTCCAGACTTAAGTCTGCTATTTTGAGAAGAAACTCAATCTCTACACTTAATGGGTAACTATTGTAATTTGTGGTATTCTATTACAGCTAGTAAGAGGAAAGTATTGAACATGCTGATGTTTAGGGTACTTCTATAAAAGTCACAAATAAAGTATTAATACCTTAGGAAGAAAGGACAGTGATTTATAAATTATTTCTATAGTCCTAATCCTAAACACTTAACCCAGATGTGAATATCGTCCTCCATGTGAAAAGAGCTTTTCTTAATATTTGAGTTCACTAAAGATCTGGAGCTTGAAATTTCCACATAAGATAAAATAAGCCAAATTCTCAGCAGATCATTCAAGAATTTTTGATTCTCATTATTTCTCTCAATGGGCACTTGGAAGAGCCAAGATATAAGCAAGTGTGGGAGGATAAAAAGCATCCTATTTTAAAAGATGCTTCTAAAATGTGTGTTTTAAACACTATTACTCCTTTCCTAAACTACCTGAAACACTGTGTCGATCTACCTGAAACACTATTACTTCTTTTCACCCAATTAATGCCTATTAGGCATTAGCTGCCAACTCAAGTATTGCATTCTTAAGGACACTTTCTCTGACCTTCCTCACTACATCAAACCACCCTGTGCCACCTGTGTGATTATTTTATTGTCTGCGTCCCAACTATCATGTAAACTCCAGAATAGCCAGGGGCTTCCCTGTGTTTACTGACATGGTATCCACAGCATGCCCCACAATGTCTGATATAGTACATGTTCAATACATATTTATCAAACTGGATAAAACATGCATTCTGAGTGGACTGACTGCATAATGCTATGAATCCTGAAGTAAAGACAAAATCTATGCCCTTTGCATAAGCTGAAAACCCTTCACAGTAACAGAACTTAGAGTTGGGCACGTGGCTGCCTGGTCATAAAGACCACATTTGCCAGCCTCCCTGTTAATGAGATGGACCACTCATCAGATTTAGTTCTGGACAATGGGATATAAGTGGGAGAGTTTTGTGGGAGCTTCCAAAACCTATTCCTACAACTGAATCTAATACTGATGAGGTTTGCATATCTGAGCAAAAAAGGAAAAAAAGCATTCTAGGTCACATTAGCCTCATCCCAACTCAGATCCATATCTAGCTTCTACCAGAAGTCGGAGTCCCAAGTATGTTATCACAAGAGCCATTTAGACTCTTTTTACCACAAGGTCTTCCCACACCACCTCCTCCCTCAGGGCCAGCAAGAGGTCCTTGGCTGTTGGTGATAACGCAGGAAAAACATAGATAGTATCCACAGCATCATCCAGATTTTTAGAAACGTGGGAGAATTTTTTCCCTCTCTGCTTTAATTTTTAATGCGGTACTTTCATGAGTATCTGTGGTCTCCTTTAGGCACAGGGTAATTTACCCTTTAATGATAACAGATTTGGAATTCAGATATCTAAGTGTCAAGACATTTTAGGAATCTTATTGAAGGTTTCCCAAAAATTAGGAATTTGAAACAAAACTTAACATTCTTGTTCACTGCTCTCTCCTATGAGCACTCATATTGCCTAAAGGTACTAATGGGGGTTGATTCAGGCTTTCTAGAGCCTAAAGCTTAAACGATGAGGGAGGCCCTCTTGAAAAGAAGAATACAAAGCCATAATTACAAATTAGATCAGGGCCTTGGAAGGAGTCTTTGCAAGTAAGGAATTCTGAAGCTACACTACCCTGCATTGAACTAGGTTCAATATAGGTTCGTATACCATTTGACATAAAAATAGCTAAACAATCGCTAAATAAACTAAAAAGGTAAATGAATGTATCTAATACTGGCTTGGCAATGTTAAGTGTAAGGACAAGATTCACATTTTACGTAAATTTTCAAAATTCATTCCTTTTATTAGTGATCGGAGTTGTAGGACTACCTTAGAAGTTCCCAACACGACTGCCAGTATTAGACAGAACACATCATTCTTTTCTAAATTGGGTTTTTTAGGATATAGGCTATTTTCCTTCTCCATTTTTTTTTCAATATCACCATATATCTTAGTAGAATTGTTTCTTGTCATGAGTTCCTGTATTTCAGTATACTCTTTGGTATTCGGCCACCAGGACAGGATATAGGAGCCCAAGGCTCAAAGATTAGATGAGGCAGGTGTACGCTGGTGAACAGCTCCTATGCTAGAAAGGTGCACCATACAACAAGGAAGCTTGAGAATGGACATAACTTTATCAGCTCAAACTTAACGTTTTCTCCACTCCTTATATTTATTCCCTGTTTCACCAATACATGGTTTCCTTTCCTTATTAGATGACTGTATCTTTAAGAAATGAGAACTTTTTTTTAAAAATGATTTATTTATTTATTTAAGAGAGAGAGCACAAGCAGGGGGAGCTGCAGAGGGAAAGCAGCTGAGCAGAGAGCCCAATGCAGGGCTTAATCCCAGGACCCTGGGATGGTGACCTGAGCCAAAGCCAGACACTTAACTGAGTGAGCCACCCAGGCGCCCCTTTTTGCCCCTCTACAAGTGTGGCCATGTATAAACACCCACACATATCAATGCTTCAACAACCAAAAACCAGTAATATAGGTTCTCAGTGTTGGTTAACTAGATTGGATGGACTACAATTTGCATTTAAAAATTTGTATTTAAAAAAATAGACTGTCTTGTGCTAATTCTGTGCAACAAGAGAACTTACATCAAATCCCATTATTAAATAGGTAGGGGGCAAAGTGTTTTTTCTATCTGTAGATTTCTACTTTGATAAATCTCTATCTTGAAAAATAATCCTTAAAGAGACCTTCCCTTCTCACTGTCAGAAAAATATAATCACAGCCTACTGTCTGTGCAATTCCACTTTCCATCTCCGGTATGTACGTAAGACGTGGTGAGATACAGCCACTGTCAAGTTTCAGAACAGTTCCTTGTCTAATCTTTCCGCTTCTCCAGATCTCTGATACAAAACCTGTTAGAATGTATTGCTTACTTTTCCAGTTCCTATGTTTATCTCACTTCCACTCTTACCATCTGCTGCACTGCATTTCCTTCAGAAAAGTGAAAAGTTTCCACAGTGCCCAGAGCTCTCCCTGCAAACAATGCCCTCTTCCCCTCTTCCTTCCTTCCTTTCTCCGCTTTTTATTTGGTCTCATTTTGTGTTAAGGTCAAGCTGTTTTAAAGAGTTCACTTTGCAAACATTTCTCCGGGGCTGAAATTCCTATTGAAATTGTTTTGATGGATTTGTAAGCATTTCTGCCATTTATTACTGGCTTCTGCCCAAGTACACACATTTTGGGTTGTGCCCACTCATTTGAATTACCTGAAAAAAACTTTGCAAGAAACAGGAAGTAAGAAGCTGTGGCTTATTTCATGCCACCAAATCAGGGCAACATAATCATCCAGTTAGTATAATGAGTCTAAAGAGCATTTAATATAGCCTCTCATTATATCAAAATGCCAACTCCACTTACTGCAAGCTAGTTTATATTGACAGAGTCTTTAAAGAAGTATCAAAAGGCTAGAAATATTTTAAGCACACCTCTAATTCCTTTACCTGAACCTTTCTTTTTTATTTATTTTTCTTAACATATACCCTTATTCCTGACTGACACCAGGCTTAATAAGCGTTTAACTAGAGAATGCCAAACTAAAAATATCTTGGCAAATTCAGTTTTATGCTTCATATGCCCAGGCTTCTTCAGATGTTTTCATTTCCTTCTGTAAGAATTATGATGGACGCCAGAAAACAAAATCAGTTCTTTATTTTCATAAGTATAACCACCTGAGTTGCAATTCGGTATTAACCTTTAGTAGTTCTGTGACTTTGGCCAAGTTACTGACCCTCTGAAAGTCACAGGTGAAAACAGCACCTACCCTGTAAGCTGATTAGAGATGATGTACGTACAGCAAGATGCCTGACTTTCAGGAGCAGTCAGCAAATGAAAGTTATTATGACCATTATTATAATTATTATAATTGGTTTGTAGTCTCAATGCCAATCTCTGGGATCTCACTGAACTACAAAAAAGGAGCTGAAACAGCAATCTGCATTCGTTATCAGTATTTACTCCATTGGTATAACACACTCAGTTATTTTTACTTGACCTTTTAAGAACAACAAAAAAGTGACTGACTTTATGACTATAATTAAATTCATCGTACCACAGCTTTCACTTCCTCTTATACATTCTACATTTAGGCCTACTAGAGATAAAGATTATCCCATCAGGTAGTGGAGGGGCAAATTCTTTAATGCTTCCTGTTGCTTCTCATATGATAATCAAAACATTGTGAGAAATTTTACATACCCACAAAAAATATGAATTTTATATGAGAAGATTGAGAACTTTGAAAATCTTATTTGATTTAAACCTAAACTACATTAGTGAAGAACAAAGACAAGTTTCCCAAATCACTTATGAAATTTAAGGATAAAAAGTAGAGGAGACATGGCTCCTTCTAAGACATTAGTTTCTCTAAAATGGTAACATTTTACCTAAAATCATAATGTGACCAACAGTCAGATTCAAGGTTGTCAACTATGTTAATTCCATATAATTAAAATAAATTAGCTTCCCAGGGTTCTCCAATGCTAATATTATGTTTATCATTTAAATTTTCCTTAAATAGAAAAATAAATTAAGAGTTAGTAGATGTAAATAACTGGCAAATAATAATGCAGACCTGTATGAATTGTTTTATATATATATATATATATATACAAAATAAAATAGAAAAAACCCATTTCAATTAAAAACAGCAATTTATACAATTACAACTTGATCAAAACTATTTCCTCTAAGAAACATGGGCTCTTCATTCTCTCCAAAATTTCACTGAGAAAATGTAACAATAAAAGGGCTTATATATAAGTAGTTCTTCCTTATAGTACTCAGCTAAAATTAATGATTAATTCATCTATCTAGATTAAAAGTGAAAAAATCAATCAACAATGCAGATGTCTTTTAAGAGCCAGATGCACAGATATATTATATATTATTGCATATATCATATTCTCTATCATATACATACATAGTACCAGGAGATTAAATAAATTCTTAACTCTTCTTCTAGCTTTCAACATTGTAGGGAAAACAACAAACTGCAGTAAATTTTGCAGGTCAAAAAATGTTCTTTCACTTACCAAAACCTTACATAGAAAACCAAAAAGTCAATTCCTCTAAGTGGTAAAACATGACTTTATATTAATTTTCAATTTTTACTATCAACAACAATGCTGATATAAAATAAGAAGATAACTAAAACTTAGGCAAATACCTCTTAACATCTTATGTAGTCAGGTAGAAGCAGAATGAAAACACTTTATCATGAAATGACTTCATAAATAATGAGAGAATTAGGCAATTAAATAATTTACCAAGCCTTATCATATTTCAAAAATATCTTTAGTGGACTGCACACTGAAGATCTGTTGGTGGTCATCTTTCAGACAAAACAATAACTTGAGTTTATAATATGCAAAAACGTAGTCTATATTATCATACACGATTCATATAAATGATATCATCATGAGTCATTTCAACATTACATAAAATCAATCATTTTAATGTTGTTGAAATTATTATGATGATATATCTGGGATCAGAGATGAGGTAGACAGGCAAAGCTTGATCTGACCCTCATATATAAAACACTAAGTCATGGATAAAATTTGTATACCCTCTGGTTCCATCAAAACCAAGAAAGTGCTGGCTCCTTGTAAGAACAAACTGCCTTCAAATGCTCTCTCATTTTTTCCAATAATTGTAGTTTAAGAAAAAAATCCATCTGATTCTAAACAAAAACTAAGTTTGGGGGATTTTAAGATGTCCATAAAAGGGTGATACTACAATGCCAGAGGTATTATTGTTTTCTTACAATCTCCTTTAATAAAAACACAAGCACAACATTAGTATAGCTTCTATTTCTATATTCTAAAAAGAATTACTTCCCATTTTGCATTGTTAGATGACTTATGTAAGAAAAATGTAAGGATTTTAAAATAAATGTCAAAAAAAAAAAAAAAAAAAGAGGTACTGGATCCAGGAAAAGAGAGTTTGCCAAGGCACAATAATGTCATGTGGAGGGAGGGGGAGGTGGTGCAGAAGGGAAAGGAGGTCCGTGCCAAGCAAAGCTGGGGGCTGTTCAATCAGCTCTATCGGGGCTCCATCAGTGTCTCCACTCCAGCCAAATCCAGAGAAAACAAGGAGTCAAAGATTCAGGTCAATAAGCTTATAGGCGATTTGCACAAACAGTTCCTCCAGCAAGGTAAAAAACAAAGTCATATTGGCTTTTCTTTTTTATTCCTTCTCTTTGAACTCCCTGGTCCAAACACACCCTGGAAATGTCAATGTTATATACAAGAATTTTAAAAGCTCAGCTTCTTAATCCCGTTAAGAAAAAAGGAACAAGTTGCCAGTAAAGATCTCCTTCTTTATTGAACTCAAAGTGATTATGGTAGAGCTGCCTTTTGCAGATTCTGATTCCACTTGCCCAAGCATCAGAGGAGGCAAAAACATGTCATTAAAAAGTGAGGAGGAAAGAAAGCCCAACGATTGAGAAGGGTTTATGAGATACAAATAAATAGACTTTCTTAACTTAAAAAAAATGATAATAATATAAAAAGAAAATAGGAAACAAAACAGTGTATATGTTTGAAACATATGAAACAAATGAAAAATGGAACAATGAAAAACAAATGAACAAATGGAACATTTGAAAAACAAGGAACAATGAAAAACAAGGAGTTACTATTCCCACAACCAAATCTGTGTTCTTTTTTCTTCTTTTCAGTATTAAGGATCTAGATAATATTTTGGTTGCTTTACCTTAACATGGAAGAGGGGGATAAATGCTAATAATCTAGGGTTGAGTTTGTTACTAAAGAGAAATATGGCTTTTCCTCAGTTATTTCTTAATTTTTAAGTGAAACTACAAAGCTACATAAACTGATAGAAAGAAATGGAATGTGGGGGAGGGACATTTCAAGGACTCTGACAACGCAAAGGCAGAAAGAGTTAAGCACAATGATAAAACCGACTCTGATAATCACATCTTCTACTCTTTATCTTTCTGATACAAGTATGTGGTATTGTGGAAGGGAGCAAAGTGACTCATATCATTCTCAAACACCCCAAATTGCTCTTTCGGAAACCACATTAATGAGCTACAGATGGAGTCTCATCAAGCCCTTGGCTAAAGGGATGATTCTGATTGGGGTTATCTGTATCTCCTGACAGCTTTCTCAAATTGCTCGTTTCCATTTCCTACTTGAACCTTTACTTTCTGCAGGCTTTTCTTTTCGGGGTATAAACAAGCATATCGTGACCATGTCTCTTCTCCCAGTTAACACCTCAGCTCTCTTCTGTGGCTCGCTGGAGCCTTCCATAGTGGTGGGAATCCAACAGGTTCCTAGAGGGAGCTGCACAGGTATGGCTCCACCTCTCCTACTCCCCAGCTCTCTGCTGTCCTCTTCTGGCTTCTTGCAAAACTAGCCTCATAGATTTGGCAGATTCCACCCCAGTACCCAATATGGGAACTCATTTCCTCCCCTCAGGTCTCTGTTCAAAGTTCACGCTTCCCATCACTCTTTTAAAATCAATCAATCTCCCTCCCTCTCTCTCTCTCTCTCTCTCTCTCTCACACACACACACACACACACACAATCATTCTGTTACCCTTACCTGTTTTGCTTTTCCTTAATAGCGCTCAACACCACCCATCAAATTACACAATAGGAGTTTGCTTATTTATTATCTGTCTCCTCCTGAGAGTGAAACTGGTTGACTTTTGTCAACTGCTGTACCCACAGAACCAAGAAGAGGGTCTGGCATATACCAGATGCCTAATATATGGGCTGAGTTGAACTGAATTTATCAACAACAGAATTGGAAGCTTCTGCCAATCTAATTAAATAACCGTTTATGTCTGATTTTGGTTTGGTATCAATTACTTTTGGTGTTAGAGTTTAACCAAGTCTAGGTAACTCAGGTTATATTTTATTTCCTTTAATATCCCATGCACTTTCCTATTTTAAAGAAACTGTAATTTCTGCATACTACCCGTGTCAAATATTTTTGGATGTGTAAGAATATCCATTGTTACATTATGTCTATTTCCTTATTTTATGGATTTCCATTATGCCCCCTTATTTTCAACCTCAATCTTCCCAGATTGAAGATCTCTAATATTAGTTCATACATCTAGGCTAATAAACACTTCACCCAGTGATTTCTCTGATTCTCCATATATAGATTCTAGGATTCAAATTAAGGTTTGTGTTTCTTCCAAAATTAACTTTGATGGCATCATTATCCCTTTCAGCCTTTTTTTTTTTAGAGATGATGTCACCAGGAAATACTTTGTAAGGACCCTCACTACCTTTTCTAAATAATCATTAATAATTCAAAGTTCACTGACATAATTTCTTCAGATTTTTCTTTTTTAAAAAAGATTGTATCTGTTTGAGAGAGAGAGAACAGAGAACGAATAGGGGCAGGAGAAGCAGAGGAAGAGGGAAAAGGAGGCTCCTCGCCGAGCAGGGAGCCTGATGTGGGGCTCAATCCCAGGACTCTGAGATCATCTGAGCTGAAGGCAAGAGGCTTAACCAAGTAAGCCACGCAGGCGCCTCCTAGATTTTTCTTTTTTAAATAACAGTATGTTCTCCTAGCTTCCAGTGATAGTGACCTGACACTTCTCTTCCTGTTCACATAACCTGTGACATCCTCTTGGAATGTATTCCAAGACATGTTTATTTAATTTCAGTCATTAACAAACTTGGGTATTTCAATGAGTGAACTCTTTCTGCAAATAATTAATAATTGGACACCCGTTTTAGAACTGCTCCATGTCAACTCCACCATGAAACTTATTGTCTCTGTATTTAGCAAAGAATCACTAATATATAATAAGAGTTCCCACCTGCTAGCAGTCACCTACTAAAAGCTCCCCTGTTTGCTTTCCAGACCACCTATGTTTTAATTTATATTAGTTTGCTTAGTTCTAAACATGCATTGATGTACTTCCATGTTTGCTACATAAACCAGAGAAAGTCAGAAAACAAATCACTGAAGCATATAATCCAGTGCCACAGGAAATGTGTAGCACTTATGGACCTAGCCTTGATGTCTTCGTCATCTGGAAATTCAAGGAAATAATTCTTGCTTGTTTCCTTCCTCTCAGAGATACTGTAAGGCAAGGTGCCAAATGATCTAAACTCATGCACAAAAGAGGGTGATGCAAATTGTAAGTATCGCTTTATATTTGCTGAAATTCCTAAAATTTAAGGATAGCAAGCAACTTTGAGAAGAGCGTCTTTTAATAAATAGAATTCATTTCATTCATTTGAAAGATGAAAAATAGAGACATGATATATGCAACTAACATAAAGTAAAAAGTGACATAAGAAACTTCAACAAAACTGTTAGGTTACAATTTGAGGCCTGCAACTCTAACAAGGGCTTATTAAAGGTAATCTTTTCCACTTTTAATTGTGAATATTTATGACTTAGAATCGTATGATTAAGAATTTAATACATTTAATGTTGACATAAAATTCTGACCAACATTTTGACATTTCTGTAGAATATTACATTATAAGAGTGATTGGGATCGTATTTAATCATATGTTTAATAATGACTAGCAATAATATTAATAAATACTTCAAGACTTGTAAAAAGGCCTGCCCTTTGCCAACAAGTAAATAGACTATATCATATAGAACTGAGAAAAATACCACAACAATAAGAACAGAATCATTTTAAATACTAAAATATCCTGTATAATGTAGCTCGATTTGAAAAGGAAGTAGGAACTTTTATTTATGAAAAGGTGTATCTTCATAGATGTACCATAAAAAAGAGTTTTTCCTTATTTTTTTTAATAAAAAAGGCAACTTACAATGGCATATGATTGCTTTTAGACACAACCCAGTTGCTAAGATTTAAAGATAACTGTAACTGGGTATCCTCAGTATCCTTGACTGATTGTCCCAATACCTTGTTTGGAACACCTAAGATACTCTAACCATGTTTTTGTGACCTGAGTTTTTAACTACTATCCTTTGTTTAATACAAAGAAAGCATTTGATGTTCAAAAGTGTTCTCCCTGGAACTCAGTAAAGAAACCATGTCCTTGTTAGATCTTAATCACGGCTAGATCTTTAGATGAAGAGACATTCCAAATAATCAAATTCATTTTCAAATATATAAATTTGTATATATATATATATATATATATATATATATATATACACACACACACACACAATTTTTAAGTTGTAAATGACTTAAAATATGTGCAAAAAATATGTTTCATCAGTGAGCCCAAGCTGAAATTATTTCCCTTCAGGAGAACAGTTCTTATATGCTCCTTCCTCATGACGGTGGCATCATTAACCATTTAAATACTTCTACTCTTTTAATGCCAAACCTATTACCTTCCCTGCAACTGGAAAGAAAACAGAATTGTGTGTCACTGAGACTAATATGTGAATTTCTACAGAAAGATAGTTTCTAATTTTCTGTGGAGAAAATTTTCTCTTCCTAATATAGCCAACTTAAGTGAAAAATGGATGGCATCCTTACTATCACCTCAAGGGGATGTAATATCTGTCAAAGAGCTGGCTTTCTTTTCTACCAGTTCCTACTGAGTTAAATGAAAGTCTCCTGGCCTCCCATTTTATGAGAGTAAAATAATGAATTTCTTTTCCTATTAATTCCTATTAAATTTCTTTACCTATTAAATAAGGTAATAGCACTTTCAATAGTTACAGTCATATTTATCCTGCAAAATATTAGGTGAAAATGTAAATTCTTCTTTCAACCTATCCTTACTTTCTAATTTCAAACTAAATATTAGAAACTTATTTTTATAACATATAATACATTAACGATATATTTATGTATAATTTTATATTAAGTTGTATTTTAATTATGTACATAATTATATATATTTTCTCCTAACATACTACTAACTTAAAATTTGGAGTTCTATATTCTTACACTAAGCAAGCCCTTAATCAATGATCATCCCAAAATGTAATGTGTTATCACTACTGCCTCTCTGGATTAATTAAGTTGACAAAAATGTCTGAATCCACATACTACATACTACCTCTTTTTACAAGAACAAGAAGTGGTACATGCTAATAACTCTTGGTTCCTTTTATTTATTGTGATCCTGTAACATAAGGCAGGTACTCTATGATACATTTAAGAATATATTTCCTGTCAAAGAAGGAAAATGAAAACTCTTTAAATATAGATTTAAACACTCCTTATTTCAAGCTAGCTTTTACATGTATTGTTGTGGCTACTATAATGGTCCTAGCATCTAAAACAAGTACAGAAAATATTAATTTGCCCTGAAATCTAAGTCAACATTACCAACTACTCAGTCCATACCATTCTCATTTTCAACCAAAAGTCTCCCATGCAGGAGACAGGCACCAGGTTACAAAGTCACTGTGAGGTCTTCAGGAGTTAATGGTCAAGGAGGCTTTCTAAACTTCAGGGTAGCCAGATGCTAGTGCTGCCATTCCATTTCCACAATTTTTAGGGTTCTATTGACCATAGGGATGAGAATTGGCTGACTTCTTTTGTTTCTAATCACCAGCAACAGGAGAAAGTCATATGGGAATTTGAACAATGTGTATCAAATGGATAGGTGTAAAAATAAAAATAAAATAAAATAAAAATAAAAATGGCACATACACAAACGCAGACATATAGAGACACACAGTCATGGTAAAATACACTTTAAAAAAAAGCGGCTCTTTTAAACCAATAAAGTGACTCAAACACTTGTGAAACTGCATTGGTGCAGGAAGCAAGAGAAGACCCATCTCATTTGCAAAGACAAAACAATTAAATTAAGAGAATATATATTTTAAAAATCATGAAAGACCTTTAAACACACTTTTAAAAAAAAGCAAGCAAGTGAGTACATGTGCCTAATGAAGACGGGTTACTGGGGAGGCCACCTGGCTCCAAGTTAATGGTGGAAATAAACTGAGATGTATTGTCTCAGGTATTTCTTTCAACATAATGTTAAAGTGTTAAAAGAGTATCTAGGGTGGGAAAATCGAATATATTTTCTTATTTAACGATATCTTAAAAAGCACCATCCTCAGTTTTGAAAGTCAATGTCAAACACCTAAAGCACTTTGTCTGTTTGTTTATTATTAAGTTAACTCTATGCCCGCCATGAGGCTCAACCTCACAACCCTGAGATCAATAGTCACATGTTCTACTGACTGAGCCAGGCAGGTGCCCCTTAAGCATTGTTTTTAAAAGGAGTGAGCCAGAACCTTGGGCTGGGACTACCTGCCCTATTCAGTGCTTATATTCAGTGCCTTGCAAGCAACTGACATTCAATAAATACTTGTAAAAGAATAAGTGAATACATGATGAACATAAAATATATTAGAGGGCAGCCCCAGTGGCTCAGCGGCTTAGTGCCGCCTGCAGCCCAGGGTGTGATCCTGGAGACCCAGGATCGAGTCCCACGTCAGGCTCGCTGCATGGAGCCTTCTTCTCCCTCTGCCTGTGTCTCTGCCTCTCTCTCTCTCTCTCTCTCTCTCTCTGTCTCTCATGAATAAATAAATAAACTTTTTAAAAATAAAATAAAATAAAATATATTAGAATTGGCCAATCAACAGGAAAATATTTTTAAATATACAAAATGACTTATTAAAGTGGAATTACTTCTTTTAGTCCTCATAATAGCATTATGTGTTTTAAAAATTCTGCAGGTATTTTCAGACTCTTGAATTACATTATCAGCACTTCGAGCACTAGTATTATACTCTATCAGTGCATTTTTTAAGCTTCACAAAATCATCTAAGTAAATGGGTTCACAGACTGCATCTAGCCATTAATGATTACCTTTGTTACAAAAGTATTCCACTTCTTCACAGCTCAGATTTTCAGGCCCAAATTCTGTAGAAAAGCTTTCCTCCAATGGAAAGTCTCCTTTTGAGACGATGTCTGTTTCCTCTGATGGACACTCTTCTTCTTCCTCTTCAATGGCATCTTCTAGCGGCCCTTGAAAAAGAATCAGGGACACTGTACCAAAAACATCCAAAGAAGATAGTGAAATAAAATCCTTTAATAGGGTCTTTTGATTAAAGTGGTGAGAAAAAAAATGCATTCTATGAATACACCAACCAATATTACTAAGGGGACTCACACAAGATAATGCCACCTTCATATTCACAAGAAACAATGACCTATAATGAGAAGTGGAAGGGAACCAGTACCTGAAGTTACTGTATAGAATGCAACCTCCATCTTCAACCTTTCCTCACCCCCAATTCCAAACCCAAAGCTGCTTCTCCTTTTTTTTTAAATTCTCTCCCGAATTGCAAAACCTGTGCACTTTATGTTCATTTGTTAGAATTAACTGCCTGGTAAAGAGTACAAGTCTCTTTTACATCGTTGTACAATTTTACCTGAGATTTTAATAAAGATTTAAAGTAATTGAATGCATTTTAATTGAACTGAGATTTTAATAAAGTCTATACTTTTAAAAATCCATCTTAAGAGTGGATTCCAAGAAAAGATTTCATTATATGTGTTTGAGGCTTGAAGAAAAATTACATATTTCTCTCCCTGATGAAAGCATAACCCTATTCATAATTAATTGAATTTTTTCTGAAATGAAAAGTAGTTTTCTAATGAAAAAATGTAATTTGTATTTATGTGATACTTTTTCAGTAATAAAAATACAACTCCCTTAGAGTGAATGAGAGTGAGGTGCTCTACATTAATGGCCCTATTTTATTGAAAGGAAAAGGAGGGCTGTAGTTGTTCAGATGGCTCTAAAGTGGACTACGTGGGGATACCACATGGCTGGTTGTGAATCTCTGACCGTCCTAAAGGAGCAAAGTATCCGACTCATCTAACTAAGCAGAAGCCTGCATTTGTTCCTAAAAGAAGCAATGTGGCATGTTATCCAAAGAACACAATTATGGTAATTTGTACTAATTGTCACTCACATCCACCGTCTCATCAGACAGGCTGACTACTTAAAAGGCTTCGGCAGTCTCTCTCTCACTTCTTAGAAATGTGCTAGGAAAATTTCAGGGCCAAAGAAGAAATCTTATAAATAATTTAAATTAGTGCACATATTACAATTTTAATCTATGTGGTACATAAGAACAGTAATACATCTGATACTTTCCCCAAAAAAAGTTTCCAAACGGACAACAGAAATCATAGGACAGATTTTCATGGATAAAACTAGTTGCATGGATTTAAATTAAGAAATATCCAAGCAAAAAACTTCTTATGGAGTTTCTTTATTCTTTTTACAATTTATTTTTTTCTCTTCCTCAAAATAATAAATTTTAAGGAAAAAAGAATGCCTTAATTCCAAACACTGGTAATGTTTGTAATGTGCTTTCTTATCCTCAAGGTGGAGAAGGGGCAAAACAAAACAAAACAAAACATGGATTTCTGTACAAACTACATTCAAAAGTCACAGATCTCATATAAGTTTTTATCTCTTATTCATTATTTTCAAGTTTAAAAGTATAATTTTTAACTCTTAAAACAATTATGTCAAGTAGCAAGTATGCAAGGAATACATAAATAGTATAACAAAATATGATCATTAAACATTCATCTGATAATTCTAATTATTAATGCTAAGTAAATGAAGAATAGAATATTTTCCATATTTTGTAATTTGTAATTGTAATGACAATTTTGGTCAAAATAAGACATGTAAAGCTGTCTTATTTGTATTTCAAGTAAGATTTCAAAGCACTTTCTTATGTTATCTTTAAAATAATCCACCAAAGTAGGTAGGAGAATTAACACTATTTTTTTATTTTGTAGATATGGAAAATAAAGCTCAGGAAATTACTTAACCAGAATAAGGTTCATTCTAATAAGTGAAAAAACTGATGCAAAAACCCAAGATTTTAAAATATCTTTTATTAATATACCATACTACTATGCAAATATTCTTCAGTAGTTATTAGACACGTTCCTTCATAAATAAATCTATAAAACGCAAAAATCTTCTGAAATGCTTAACTTTTATTAGCGTATTTGTTCATAGATGCTTAAAGTTTGTCTTTAAAAACTGAGAAACCTCTTGCTGCTCTAAGATTATTGAGAATATGTGTTATAAAATATTAGATCCCCTCCCCAGAAAAATTAGGAAGATTTTCTTGCAGATTTTACCAAAATTAAAATTCTTGGTTACTAATATTTAATTATTTACATAATTTATATCCATACTAAATCAGTCTACAAAGAAACTGCCTTAATATCAGTTATAACAGAAATGACAATATAGACTTTTTCTGGAATATATACTCAGCTCTGAGTTTTGCTAACAAAAATAACTCTTGGGGATCCCTGAGTGGCTCAGTGGTTTAGCGCCGCCTTCAGCCCAGGCCGTGATCCTGGAGTCCCGGGATCGAGTCCCACATTGGGCTCCCTGCGTGGAGCCTGCTCCCTCTGCCTGTGTCTCTGCCTCTCTCTCTCTCTCTCTCTCTCTCTCTCTGTGTTTCTCATGAATAAATCAATAAAATCTTAAAAAAAAATAACTATTTGGTTGTAAAATAAATATTTTAAATAATTCACATATATTTTAGTAAATTTCTTTTTTTCATCTCTGGATGTTCTTCAATTATAGAAGCCTATATATTATAAAGATAATTCATGCATATTGTAAGAATAAAATCAATAGTATTAAAAAATGTTTTCTTTTAAAAAATTTAAATTCTAAGCATACATCTAACGTTCTTGGAAGGATTTTTATTCAAGATAGTACATAATGGAACAATTATTTAAAATATCCAATGACAAAAAATTAGCTCTAATGGTATATCAAATTAAAACTTAATACTTTTTGTAAAAATGAAACAGAAAGCTCATGTGAAAACTTGAAACAACCACAAAGCACCGATCTACACTTTATAGTAAACCTCCAACTAAGCCATCCATGTTATGGTTATCTATTTAGATTTATATTTTATTTATCAAAGATTGTGATAAGATCTTAATTGATAATATAGTATCCTATATTCCAGGGGCTCCTTTATTTTATATGCTGGCTATCAATTTGCAATCTCAAGTATATAATTGAAAAGAAGCACTTATTTTCAAAACCAAACTACAAAAATCCACATGAAAGGTGAAAAATTCTTGAGTTCATTGTTCTAAATACACGAGATCTCATCACCAATATTTAGACTAGTCCACAGGAAAGTGATTTCATGGCCAACTTGTATCTCTCCCAAAGCAAGTGTCAGATTTATATAACTTACCGTACTTTAAAATGAGAAATTACTAACCATTCCTTTCACCATGCTATCAGATCGGGCTCTGACAAAAAAAGGTTTCTCTTAAAATGCATAGTATTATGGTTTAAGATCAGATCTCACTCTACTCTCTATACTGCATGTTTCTTTAACAGGAAAACCTTACAGATAATCGGTGGCCGTAAACTAACATTTTAAAAGGGTAAGAGACAGTAGAAGCACAAGTACAATTAATAGCACCAATGAAGGAAGGAATGAAGGAACCTCGTGTGTATGGATTAGTGGGCACAGAAGTCCACTTCAGAAAAATCATCACACATAATTTGACACAAATAATAATATCTACTCAGAAAAGGCTCACGACTGAGCTCCATGTGCCTTCATGGAGAAAATTACTTCTGATTGAGGCCACTTGGCAGGCAAGTGTAAGGAAATCTGAATTTCAGCTCTTCGACTGCCTCTGATTTGTAGATATTGAAATACAGTTGCCAAAATTAATAGTCTTAATGTGTATAAATATAAATACCTCATTTTAAAATGCTACTAATTAGCTGTACATCCTTAAACCCTGAATACAATGGGGCTATACGTCAGGCCCGTAATGCTGTTAACCGTCTCTCAGAATGAGTAGGCATCCTTCCACATTTTATACTCGATGAAGAATAGATATTACTGGAAGATTCTGGTGGGCACAAAGTAATACTTCCATTTTCAGAAGGGGAGATAACTGGGTACTCAGTAACCATTTGAATGGACCACAGCTATCTTTGCCCTCTAGAGATAAAGCTGAAGCTAAGAAGATTCACAACACCTGACAATACGGCGGCCGTCCAATGCATGGTACATTTGCATTTAGCCAGTACCAAGAGTTATATTACAAAAACTACACCTAAGTGTGGCGAAATTTTTCATTTGGTGGTTGTTTCAATGATATGCCTTTGGTAAAGGCACATGGGATGTTCAAAATTAAGTAGTCCTGCCTTATATACTCGTGGCATAATAATTGAATAAAATGAAGATAAAGAACTGGATGGTTAAGAAGCAATTTGAGGAATACTTACTACCCAGACAAATGAATTTATGAGAAAAATATTGCTACAATTTCAGGTGGTTAAAGAAATCCCTGAAACCCATTCATAGCCACTGGAGTAAGAGCTAGAAGGTGACAAAGAACACTTACAGGGACACTTAATTATATATATATACATATAAATTCAGAGGAAAAAAGATTAAAATAAGCAATACTATGAGGACATGCAAGAAATGGTAAGGACCAACATAGTAAATATTAAATCAAATATATGTGTCTTCCAACATATGTTGTCTCGATCAATAACTTCCTACCAAGGCAGCCCACTATAAATTAAACCAACCCTCACCTTAATGTCAGATTGTCTTCGTTCATATAAATTCAAAGCACTTCAGAATGAAGCACCCAAGAAAGAAACTAAATTATGCAGAAATTAATATACATTGCCAAGTATGAAGAGGAGAAAGAAATGTCAAATTCTATGGTCTTGATTCATTATCCCCCCAAAGAGGTCCTTTCTCTTAAGCACTCACTGTCATTAATTTATTAAAAATTATTTTAGTTTGGTTTTGTGTGTCTTCTGATTAAAACAAGAAAAACACATTGTCATAATGGAACTATAGAAAGCATTCAATCTCCTTTCCATGCATTAATATTCTAAGCATTCTAGAGGCTGCACAAGACTAGCCACCTAGCAAAATGAGACTGTTTCAGAATACTGGGCAGCCTTGATTGCAACTGACAGGTGGGAAGACAGTCACATTAAAATATTATCATTCCCAATAATTATAATAATCCATCATAGCGTGCTCAGAAATTCTGTTAGGTAAGTTTCTTTGGAAAACATACAAATATTTCCAACCCTTTTTATTTTGGTGCTTCATACTGTATAACATTTCAGATCATTTTTATCTTTGATAGTGTTATTAACATTAAAACTTTCATCACAAGCTTTACATAACTTTACTTATGCACAGAACAAAGAATGCATACCAATGGAATAATGGAATACATTTCTCAAAATCTTAATAAATTAATGAAAAAGAAAATGATGTTTTCCCCAAGTTGCCAACTTTTGTTTCATGCCCCTTTAAAGTCATTTACAAAAGATCTACTGAGACAAAGAAATGAGAAGTCATGCAAAACCTTCTAAATATAGGATTATATTATATATAAAATATAGGATATATTATATATAAAACATTAGGATCTCTAAATCGGGTAATTCAAGCAGTAATATATGCCATGCTTTAATTATTACATAATAACTGAGCCACATTTATCATGTGATGCTACCTTTCAAAAGGTAAATAGGAACATATAAACTAGGGATGGACAAATCCTGGCTCACATTTAATATGCAATACACAAATGTGTCAAAATTCTATACTGGCATGCTATATTTTAATTGATAGGTAAAAGGAATTAAAATAGAATTTTCATTCTAAAATTAGGTTACATTTTCTACATGTGATGGAAATGAGGCAGTGGATTGATGCTTAAATTGGATGTCTTATTGCCTAAAGCCCTTGTATGCTAGCCTCATAGTTCTTTGTTAAATTCAGAACGATTTTCATAAAACACAAAATGTAAAATCTTTCTTATTACAAAGATTTGAGCTTTCATACTTTCTGTACATAGATGGCCTGCCCGTTCAATCAGAAATGGGAAATAACAACTCAATTCTAAATTAAAAAGCAGAAACCCACCAAAGTATGCCCCTCCCCATCTCATTAGGGAGTAGGAGCATTTCTATCTTCAGAGTACTAACATATTTTCACTAATTTCATCTGGGGTGGATTCTGTGGTTCACGGTAGCTCCTCTCATAGAGTTTTCAGCTGCTACACTCAGACTTCCTTATGAATCATCACTACCCTGTAGGCACACCTCAAAATGCTTCTCACTCGGTTCCTATTACATTTGTCTCATGCATATCCCACAGCGCCATTTAATGAGAAGGGGCAGGGAAGAGGGATCTCTTTGGACAGTGCAAATCCATACTAACTCATGTAATTGAGCTTAACAGCAAGAATAAAGCCTTATTTCTGTAGCCTAAAAAAAAAAAATAGTATTTAAACGAGCAAGTTCTTCCTGCAGTCACTCACTTTTAACAATAGTTGCATCAGGGGATCTAGTAGGAAGGAAACATTTTTATTAATTTTTCTCTTATCTGCCAGAAGAATGTTGATTTTTTTCATTTGCGTTTGTTGCCTGCAGGTAGCAGACCAGAGAATCATATAGTAGAAATTCTTCTTTTTGATTAATTTCTTTCCATGTGTTACGTTATTTCTTATATATAATTGATTTGGGGCTTTGCTCATAGCTGTACATCTTTTTTATATCTACACCAACTGCTGTCCTTCAATCTAAAAAGTTGAAGGAAATTACCTGAATTTTGTTAAGTTTATTAAAAATGAGATCTGTGAATATTTAAATTGAGTTTTGAAATGTTAATGCAAAAAAGATATTAGAGAATTTTTAATGGAGGGTTAAATCTGACCATATTCCATTGTAAAACGAACGGAAGGGGGTCAAGTTTTATTCAAATTGTTTCTTTAGGGGAAAGAAACCAAACTCTTTGATTTTATAAAAACAGAGTAATATTCTCTGCTGCAAGGTTTTTGGCCATTTTTACAGATGACAGTATTACTACTTCCCATGTATAAGTCCAAAAACAATTTAAATTCTTTAGTTCTCCCTGCCCTGAAATGCTTTGCTTTGGGTACCTCCATATTAACACTGAATAAAGTTAACAAGAAAAT
Organism: Canis aureus; assembly: GCF_053574225.1. Lineage (NCBI taxonomy): Eukaryota > Metazoa > Chordata > Mammalia > Carnivora > Canidae > Canis > Canis aureus. Next base: position 9,472,410 of record NC_135624.1, on the reverse strand, counting down.
AGCAATTTTGCTCAGAACATAGACAAACCTCGCAAGCAGCAACTCTCTTACATAGTAGCCTAGCCACTGATATCACAGGAAAAATAAAGTTGGATGAGGAAATATGACAAATTTGAGCTAGAATCTCTAATGACTACTCTCAGGAAGTAACTCAGGCATTGAAAAAATTCAGTTCATTAGTAAATGCCTTGTGCATTGACCCAGGAAGTTAGTGACAGAGATGGCATTGAAATTCAAATATTTTGTAATCAGGTCTCCCTCCAGAGCCCCATAAAGCTATTCTCAGTTTATTGAAGATGGTAACTCTATCATAAAGAAATATGGGAGTATATTCATTACTAAAACAATATATTTTTATATGATTGTGATGTATTTCAATAATAAAAAGCCCCTAATTGGTAATAAGCACAAAAGATGAAAGGCTTATACATTATTTTGTTCTCTTTATGAGACTTTCATGTATTCATTTATTCATTCTTTCTTTATTCATTTAACGAGTATTTATTGAGGGTGAAAAACACGGCAGGCACTGCGTTAGGTATTAGGATAACAGCAGTGTACAATATGGATGGCGCCAGCAGAAGGGGCCAGATAATCTAGCTAAGGAGACAAACTTTATGCACATGAGGGTTGAAATTTATTTTTTCAAAAGCAGCTCCATTTTAAAATGGGGATGGCAGGAAAGGCTTCTTGGACGTCCTAAATTCTAATTATTAGTGCATTTTTCTTATTTCCTCTGTTCATTTAGGAGTCTTTTTATAGTAAAATTGAAGACCAAATCAAGGAGAGAGAATACTGAGCCTTACAAAAAAATCTAGACACACAACTTTAAATTATTGCTAATTATATTGTTGAAGGAAGTTTATTCTACTTGACAGTGTGAAATCCATGGTTCTTTCCTGGTTAGTCAAAGTGGGTGCCCTCCACCCTCATCCTGACAGTTAGTTTGGGGATCTGGGATCAGACAAGCAGGAATTTTTCCCCTATGTGAATATTACTGTCACAAACAGAGACATCAGATGTTGCCCAGAATATGTTAGATAGTCCATTGGATTTTTTAAAGCACTATGAGTAAGAAACTTATCCACAGAACCTCTTATAAATGATATGTGGCTGATACGTATTTATTAAGTGAATTAATAAAAACTTACAGCCTTATAGACTTATACACAAAATAATTACACATTTTATTTATTTCTTTTATTTGACACACAATGTTACCTTAGTTTCAGGTATGCAATATAGTGATTCTACCTCCCTATACCTTAAACTATAGTCACCACAAATGTAACTACATCTGTCATCAGACAACACTATTACAATAGCATGGACTATATTCCCTATTCTATGCCTTTTATTTTTGTGGCTTATTCATTCCACAACTGGAAGCCTGTATCACAATTCCAGATTTCCGGATATACTAACTACAAAGCTATAGTAACCAAAACAGTATGGTACTGGTACAAAAACAGACACATACACAATAGAACAAAATAGAGAGCCCAAAAATAAACCCATGCTTATATAATCAATTAATCTATGATACAGAAGGCAAGAAGATGCAGTGAAGAAAGTCTCTTTAGTAAATGGTGTTGGGAAAACTGGACAGCTACATGCAAAAGAATGAAACTAAACCACTTTCCAGCACCATATACAAAAATAACTCAAAATGGATTAAAGACCTAAATGTAAGACCTGAAACCATAAAAATCCTAGAAGAGAGCACAGGCAGTAATTTCTCTGACACTTGGCCATAGTAACATTTTCCTAGATGTGTCTACTGAGGTACGGGAAACAAAAGCAAAAATAAACTATTGGCACTACATCAATATACCCCTTCCTTAGAAATGTCAAAGCAGAGACACCTGGGTGGCTCAGTGGTTGAGTGTCTGCCTTTGGCTCAGGTCTTGATCCCAGGAACCTGGGATTGAATCCTACCTCAGGCTCCCTGCAGGAAACCTGCTTCTCCCTCTGCCTATGTCTCTCTGCATCTCTGTGTCTCTAATGAATAAATAAATAAAAATCTAAAAAAAATGTAAAAATCAAAGCATCACCAAACTATAATCAGTAATCTTATCTGACAAAGTAAATTCTACAAAACTAGTTGATAATATCCTACATAGTTAATAACAAAGTTAAATTAGTACGAGCAAGAGAATTGATTTTTCAAAATCATCTTTTTAAGTGGAGATATAGAAAAATAGGGAAAAAGTACTTGTCTCTTGAGTCTAGAATAGATATATATCTCTCTAAAGAGAATCAAAGATAATGTATATGTTGAATTTTAAGAAGTCAGCAACAAAAGCACTAGCTGGTGGGTGCTAAACAAAGCACTCTGATGACTAATGTACTTACACAATTTCATAAGGCAAAGATGAATCAAGAATGGTCCCTAAAAGTTCAGTATGCATTTCTTTGTCTCATATGCAACATATTTGTCTTATATGAAAACATCCAGTAGGTATAACTACATGCAAGAAATGAAGGAAAAATATCAATTCACTGCAAGGTTTTGGGGAAAATTTAATTAGAAGACAAAAATCAACAAAATATTTGCATCATGTTTGGGCCATTGTATATATAAACTTCTTTTTCTTCTTAACTAATAAAGTTTTTTTTGTTTTTTTTATCTTAACTAATAAAGTTTGAATCTGACTTCCATCTCATCAAATAGATCAATTTCCTTTTTTTTATCCTTCATTTTAATGACACCCATTCTTACCCTGCTTTATTAAAATGACTCTTTACTTGTACAATTAATTGTTGATTGAACCTTCTCGGAAAAAAGAAATATAAATAACTGCTCTTGAAATGATGCCTGACTTCGCTGGCTGATTACAGTTAGTCTGTCAGCAAACAGTGTCATCCTTAGACCAGTGGCATTAGCCTCTTCTAAAAACTTGCCAGAAATTCAAAATTAATTATCAGACTCTACCTCAGATCTGATTTCAGAAACTCTGAGGGTAGGGCTAATCTATTTGTGTTTGACAAAGCAAGCAGGTGATTCTGATGCATGTCCAAGTTGAGATCAGCTATGTAGAAATATAAATGCTATACAGAAGTTACTTTGCCCCAGTAGCAATTATATCTATTATTGTCATTTAATAGAAACAGTAGGACATCTTGCATTTAATACAGCTTCATGCCTCAAATGTGGATAGACACCATGTGTCCTGTAGCTGGTGGTCTGAAATCAAACTACTTTTCACCTGGATAATCCATGTAGTTACTCCTGATTAAGTAGCAGGTTAGGTTTACTTATTTAGTTCTGGTTCATCATTCTCCCAAATAATCCCTGAGAGTCCATAAAATGCTCAAATTACATTGTTTCACAGACTCTGGGATGCCATGGAATAGACTGTGGCCACTTGAGGCTGATCCCAAATGTTGCTTCTCCATACCCATTCAAGAATCCTGGATAATACAAACAGTTGACCGGGGAGTTGTTCTACCAAAGAACCCCTGATACAAGTCTGGCTATGGTATAGAAAGGAAGTCTTTTTTTTTTTTAATAATAAATGTATTTTTTATTGGTGTTCAATTTACCAATATACAGAACAACACCCAGTGCTCATCCCGTCAAGTGCCCCCCTCAGTGCCCGTCACCCATTCACTCCCATCCCCCGCCCTCCTCCCCTTCCATCACCCCTAGTTCATTTCCCAGAGTTAGGAGTCTTTATGTTCTGTCTCCCTTTCTGATATTTCCCACACATTTCCTCTCCCTTCCCTTACATTCCCCTTCACTATTATTTATATTCCCCAAATGAATGAGACCATATAATGTTTGTCCTTCTCCGATTGGCTTATTTCACTCAGCATAATACCCTCCAGTTCCATCCACGTTGAAGCAAATGGTGGGTATTTGCCGTTTCTAATGGCTGAGGAATATTCCATTGTATATTCCATTGTAAACCACACCTTCTTTATCCATTCATCAGAAAGAAAGTCTTGATGCAAATGAGACAGCTTCTCAATTTTTAAAAATTCAGGTCTGCTGTTTGAGTGTCTTGAAGACCAAGAACCTCATATAGCACAGCGTTCTCCTCAATCTCCTCTTCTGAGGCTCTAGCATTTCGAGAGCTAAGAGGAAGGGCACTCTGCCCAGACAGAGCTGGCCAATCAATCAGTGGCAATCAGTGCGAAGCGAGAGGTCCCAGCCAGGTCACACACATTCTCCTGCTCATCATCTCTTGCTCCAACCCCTTATTATAATCAGGACGGTACATAACTCAGGTGTGATCTGTGGGATTTTATGGAGCAGCATAATGGCCAGCCCTTACAGCTAGCCTACATACGCCACTCACAATACCACATGTCCTAGCACCACCCCTTTGAACCAAGGAGTCAAGGTGAGGGCAGCTACAGAAATCTGTTCCATTTTTCACAAATAGGTGTGGCTTCCTTCTCCTGGAATGCTGCCAATTTGGCCCTCCATTTGGGTTTGACACAGTAAATAATGATGAATATTCCCTGTAAACCTGTACAGTCCTGCACACATGTTATTTGCACAGCCAGAAAAAAAAAAAAAAAAAAACCTCGCACAAAACAAAGCATTGTTGTGGCTCCTGTGTATTGGTTGGAATACAAACTTTGTAAGAATTTGCCTAATTTCACAGGTGTATATGTCATTTTCCAAATTTCCATCCTGGCAGATATCTTTCATCTGTGGGGATTAAGAAAACCACATCTGCAGTTGCCAAAGCCTCACTCGACGAAGGGGGCTTTGTGAGTGGAGGTACAAACAAAATCAACAGTTCACTTCACTCTAATTGTGACATGCCCTGGGATACATATCAAAAGGGCCCTTTCTAACAAGTGTTCTATGTTGTCATTAAACCACCATAAAGGTACCTTGATTCAGTACTTGTGAACATCTCAAGAGGCCCCAGAAAGCACTTGCCCATAAAATATATCTTCAAAAAGACTTTTACTTTATACTAGCACATTAAAAGAGTGTCTAAAGACACAGAGGCACTCGATATAGCTGTAATTTTTAGGAAGAACACTTACTCTCTGGAGAATTAGGAGAGCAGGTAGGGTGCCGGTGATAACATAGCCAGCTTATCCACACTGCTCCAGCATCACAACCGGGAGGAAGCATCTAAGGGCTCTCTTAAAAAGAAAATATCCTCTGCCTTTGGCAACAAAGCCCACAATAGAATAAAAGCAAGCACCTTTATGGGCAGAAGTTATAGGGTAAGCCAAAAGGTGGAGAGCCCACATAAATGAACTCTCCTCTGGTGGCTCAAAGCACTCCAGGACTTGCATCCATCATAAACTCTGCACCAACCTCCGGGAGACACATTCCTGCACACTTCCAGCAAAAGCGTCTGTAGGGCATCATATATGGGAAGAAAACCGGGCATGGTAGCTTCTTTTCCACCTAAATGGAATTTCACTTTTTCCTTTAAATTGCAAGAGTGAAAATCCATTCTTGAACTTTTGAAGGTGGTTATAAAATTCTGGTTTCAATATGATTATATAGCTAAACTTGATGAAGGCCTAGAAAGGTCCTCACCAGCAGCTACTCAACCCTGAACACTCTCTCACTTGAACCAAAGAAATGCACATCCCTTCCCTCCAAGTAGAAAATATTTTGATATCAGACTTACCAGTATTTCCCTAATATTCACTGCATTAGCAACAAGTGCAGGGAAATTTGTACTCTGAAACCCATGGTTTCTAACTCTTGAATACATCTAACTTGAATCATCTAGATATAAATGCTTTCCTGTTTTCTTTTTTTTTTAGAGATTTTTTTTTAAGATTTTATTTATTTATTCATGAGACATACAGAGACAGAGAGGCAGAGACACAGGCAGAGGGAGAAGCAGGCTCCACACAGGGAGCCTGACGTGGGACTCAATCCCGGGTCTCCAGGATCAGGCCCTGGGCTGAAGGTGGTGCTAAACCTCTGAGCCACCAGGGCTGCCCGCTTTCCTGTTTTCAAATAAAGATTTGCCTTACATATGGATTTGTTGCTTTTTTATTTAATTTGCTTTTGGTTTCTTTTTGTTCTTTGCCGTTCTTTTGTTTTCCTGTTGGGCAATTACTACTTAGAACCAGTATAGTGTAAATAGCATGAAGCAAAATATATGGATGATATCTATATGTTAATAATCTTCACCCAGTTCAGATATTATTTCCTACCACTTCTTACAAAAATAATTCTATCAGCCCCCTACTCCATGCTTTTATGTACCTAAAACATTCTACTCTTGGCTTGGAAAAATATAAGCAAGTAAATCCTACTGGCAAATGCAAGAAATTAAATTAATAGATGGCACTGCCACTGACTGTTAACTATAGCCCTCAGTCCGATTCCCCCCTGAGCTGTTATTACCCTCAGCTTTCTGAGAGCCAAAAGAAAGGAACTGTGTACCTGTCACCCAGCACCACCTCACACCATGCCATCTTCCCCATTCCAGCATTTTTTCTTTGAGTCAGGCTAACATTTGCCTCAAAGGAGTATGGAAAATATGTTGAAAACAAGCTCTGATTTCCTCTGCATTCCTGGAGGAAAAGCCTGGTGCCTATCATTGGTTCTGCCATCCTCCTCTTTGTCACCAGTCTTATCCTCTAGAATCTATTGTGATGGACACAAACATGATTGTGAATTATTAGATCCACTCTAAACGTTTGATTAAAATGCAGACTTTTAAGCCTCACTCCCCCAAATTTAGCAGCTTGAGGACAGGACCCAGGAATCAGCACTTTAATCCTGCTTCCCCAGCTATTCCTAATACAGACCACGTGTTGGGACACAACTGATATGTTCCAAACCAGTGGAAAGAGGAAAGTGAAGCAGATCTGAGTTATGACATTCCTACAACAGTATGCAGGGCAAGATAAGAGGGGACTATTATCTGTCATCAGTAAATCCATGAGGTCATTTTGTTCCTCTATATTTAGTTCTCCTTTGCTCAAGAACACCTTATCCTATCCTGGGGGCTATGTTCTATGCACTGATAAAAAAAAAAAAAAAAAAAAAAACAACTCTACATTAATTATGTAGCATCATTCTCTATGAGGCCTCCTTTCTACGTCTGAAGAGACATACAATATCAATTTGGCCAGATATTTTATCATCGTACTTGAGAATTATTCAAGTACCATATGGAGACTTGGCTGATGGAGAAGTTGTGGGGGAATTCCATTCCATCATGCTTCCCATTCTCTTTGGAAATTAAGCTGCAACACAAATGAGGCAGTTCTAAATTAGATTGTGGAAATCATGACCTCTTTCTTTGTTGTTGTTGTTGTTGTCTTACAGCACATGGCCTCCTATGAAGAGTTAGTGAGGGACTAGGGTGAGGAGCACAGGTAGATCTGATCTTTTTATGAGCTGTTGACGAGTTGAGGATCAAAATGTGCTCACGGAATCTGCCAGGATTTCATACATAGCTACTGGAATTTTCACAAACTCTTTGAAAGAAGCAATATGTGAAGTGGGTAATAAAGTGCAAAGTGTATGTGTATGTACGTTTGGCAGGGTTGCAAAACTGTGAGAGAAGTTCCTTCAATGAGGAAGTTAGAGGTAGTCTGACTGTTTTTAACACAATTCAAAGCAAGCCAAGTTGCCCTAATTTGGCAAAAGTACTTAAGAACTATACAAATTAATAGGGAAAATATCAAAGAGGAATAATTCAGATTCATACTGTGTTGAGTTACAAATTTTTAAAGAAACCTCTCTGTTACCACCTATAAGATATGACAACATCTTGTGTATCTAGGATCATTGAGGAAGGAGACAGTAAAAAAATAGAATGTGACAGATCATTGACTAAATCATTAAAGCTTAAATTTAGAACAAAGAAGGAAAAACGAATCAATCTGATTAAAAAAAACTTTCTAAAATAGGTTAGATATTAAAATCTATTTTACACACTATAGAAGTTCATTTCTAAGAATATGTTTGAATGAATTAGGACATAAAGCAACTCCTTTAAGACCTCTATGAAATTGGCTGAAGCAACAATAATGTACAAAGAGCAAGAAAGAACATTTCTTGATTGTGTGTGTGTGTGGGGGGGGGGGGACCTGTTTATCCTTCAGCTTCCTAAAACATTTAGATCTTTTCCCTGAAATGTTTCATTTTCTATTATTTGTAATAAGAACCTAGGACCAATGGCCATACCTTCATCTTGTTAATAACCACAACAGTCTCTTAGAATGACTAGGTTTCCACATGGATCACAAGTTTTGTCCCTTTGCAATGCCAGTGAATTCACAAATCTTATCAGGAACACTTGCTAAAAAGGAGAAAATATCATGAACTAAGTTATCTACCTGCCCCTAACCAAGAAACACGCAAGGCACTCCACTTTAAATCATCCTAGCTTTGCCATCTCCACTTCTGAAAAGAAGAACCAACAACCAGGACAAAGCAGAGGAAGATGACAAAAATCCTAGGGTACACTGATCTTCTGTTCTATAGTCTAGATGTCTCTGTTATTTAATCATGTCAAATATAAGTCAAGGGCTTTAGGAGTGAGGGGTTTGAGATGGGGGAGAAATCTTGAACATATGATAAGCTATATGTTAATGACTAAGAACGGAAAGCCTTCCCTGTCTCTCCCGAAACATAAATACTTTATAAAACTTAGTAATATTTTTTTAAATGAACTTCAGGTTTTCAGTTAAGATTTTAAAGACATTCTTTCAAATAAGCTAAATATATAATAAGAAAAGACTGTTACAATAAAATCTCAAAAATCAAAAGTATAATGGTAGCAATACATAGCACACCTGATGGTCCAGAAAAATTGAATTAGTGATGCTGATGACAAACGAGAAAGCACATAGAATACAAATAAAGATAAAAACAGGTTAAAAACAGAAGTAGAAAAGGAAGACTAGTTAGCTGCAACCCACTAATAGTAGATGATCCTAAATTTAAGTAAACTTGGGAAACAATGAATTGACAATACATATAATACTCAGAATTTACACATATTAAGAATTTAAAGTCCTGAAGAAGGTCCTCCTAATATGCAATGAATACCCAAAATCAATATCAAGTACACCTTTGTTGTTTTTTCAAAGAGCAAAATTAAGGAAAGAATCATCCTTTATCCCCAGATCCATCTTTCTGTTCTCAAAGCTACCAAAGCAAATTGCCTAAAACGAATTAAATAAATGACAAAAAGCAGAAGGGAAAGCTAGTATTACCTCACAGGGAAAAGCTGTGAAAGAACAATATATTCAACTGACTCTGAAATTTATATGTGATGTTGACCAAAAATAGTTTCAGGTCTGCTGGTCCTCAGAAACAGTATCATAAGCTATCGTACCTGCAGATGTTATAAAAAGATATTCTCTCAATTTCAGGGAGATGAATTAACCATCAAGAATGGCAAAACTTGGGGATCCCTGGGTGGCGCAGCGGTTTGGCGCCTGCCTTTTGGCCCAGGGCGCGATCCTGGAGTCCCGGGATCGAATCCCACGTCGGGCTCCCGGTGCATGGAGCCTGCTTCTCCCTCTGCCTGTGTCTCTGCCCCTCTCTCTCTCTCTCTGTGTGTGACTGTCAATAAATAAATAAATAAATAAATAAATAAATAAATAAATATTCAAAAAAAAAAAAAAGAATGGCAAAACTGGGGGATCCCTGGGTGGCGCAGTGGTTTGGCGCCTGCCTTTGACCCAGGGCGCGATCCTGGAGACCTGGGATCGAATCCCACGTCGGGCTCCCGGTGCATGGAGCCTGCTTCTCCCCTGCCTATGTCTCTGCCTCTCTCTCTCTCTCTCTCTATCATAAATAAATAAAAATTTAAAAAAAAGCATAGCAAAACTGTGCTTAAAAATAATTTGCAGGGAAGACTAAAACCTACCAAAGATAAAAATATTCTTCTTTAAAAAGTCAAATTACAAACAAAATAAGTTGATTCTAGGGGTGGCTGGGTGGCTCAGTCAGTTGGGTGTCTGCTTCAGCTCAGGTCATGATCCCAGAATCCTGGGATGGAGCTCCACATCGAGCTCCCTGCTCAGCGTGAAGTCTGCTTCTCCCTCTGCCCCTCACTTCACTCATGCTCTCTCTCTCTCTCAAATAAACACAGCCTTTAAAAAAAGAAGTTGATTCTTTTTAAAAAATTTTTATTTATTCATGAGAGACAAAGAGACAGAGAGGCAGATACATAGGCAGAGGGAGAAGCAGGCTCCCCACAAGGAGCCCAATGTGGGACTCAATCCTGGATTCTGGGATCAGACCCTGAGCCAAAGGCAGACGCTCAACCGCTGAGCCACCAATGCCTCCAAAAGAAGTTGATTCTAGGACAGCCCTGGTGGCTCAGCAATTTAGCGCCGCCTTCAGCCCGGGGTGTGATCCTGGAGACCCAGGATCCAGTCCCACATCAGGCTCCCTACATGGAGCCTACTTCTCCCTCTGCCTGTCTTTCTCTGTCTGTCATTCATAAATAAATAAATAAATAAATAAATAAATAAATAAATAAATAAATAAATAAAAGAAGTTGATTCTAATGAGTCTAAATGCTTGTTTGAGCTATACTAATAAAATACATTATTATACAAAACATATTAAAATAATTAAATTTTCACAGGACTAGCAGACATAGATTAACAGAAAACAGGAAACAGGTGAAAAAAAGTCAAAACATCAGTTTTTATTCCTCTCTAAAAGGGGACTGAATTATTTTGGTTTTGATAATTAGATAAAAATAGATTTTTACAAATAAACTGGATAATACTTTAAGATAATATTTAGTAGAGCTTCTACCTTCTATATGTTTAAAAATACTGAAACCAAGCAGTAACAACATTTCAAAAAGGACAAAGTTATAATATGATCATTAGGAACACAAAAACAATACCAAATAGGACAGATAACTGAACAAGTTTAAGATGAGAATAAAAAACAAAACCATATTAATGTTTTTCATTAAACATTTAAGAATGTTAAAGATGTTTCCACATGAGAGCATAGGCAAAAATTTAGCAGCCAGCATAAAGGACAATATAGAAATGCTGAAAATATTGGCATCACACAAGATTTAAAGAATTAGCAAATTAAAATTATGAGATAGTGATAAAAAATCAATAATATGGGATCCCTGGGTGGCGCAGCGGTTTGGCGCCTGCCTTTGGCCCAGGGCGCGATCCTGGAGACCCGGGATCGAATCCCACGTCGGGCTCCCGGTGCATGGAGCCTGCTTCTCCCTCTGCCTGTGTCTCTGCCTCTCTCTCTCTCTGTGTGTGACTATCAAATAAAAATTTAAAAAAAAATCAATAATACCACTGAATAGAAAATATTAAAAAATCGTTACCAAAATGCCATACATTGAGGAATCAAAAAACAATAGAGAATTTGAACAATATAATTAACAAAATAGAGCCTACATCAACAAAATTTGACATTAGCTCCCATTCTACTTCCTGTAAGCAAAGAACAAATTTTTATAAGAATTCATAAAATATTTATAAACTCTGACCAACTGTTGGGTATTCAAATAGTTTCTAAACAGTAAATTTTATTATAAAACAGTACAATTAGGAGTGATACATAATGTAAAAATAACTTAGAATTTTTCTCAAAAACAACTTTTTAAAAGCGTAAGTGATATGGCTTTGGTAGCTTTGTGTTCAAACACTAGCTTCCTTTTCTACTAGTGTTCTGACTTCAACATACCTAGGAAGGCAGCAAAATGACCAGTAGGAATTCTACAGGGAAGTAAATAAGACACCCTGAAGGCAAATGATGAAATGAGCATGGAAGGTCATAGCAGGAATACACAAAATCATCCTAAAGCATAAAAATGTTTCAGAGCATACAGACATAGAGATTCTTTATAAGAAGTGAGGGTAACTTGAGTAAAAATTGATACCTACTTAAAAAATTAAAAACCTTTGGGAATATATTAGAGAAAATAGTAAATACAAGTAAGTAATATTTGAAGAGAAAAAGATATTAAAACATTTTTAATGGAGCAGATAATTATACTAATAAATTTAAAAAATAATTTTCAGGGAACATTAAAACATACCAAAGGGAAAAAGATCCTTCTTCAAAATGTCAAATTACAAATAAAATAAGTAAAATGTAAGATTTCTCTTTAAAAAGCTTACTGTATTATTAAAAATTAGGCTATCTAAACTGAAAAATGGTTGAAAGAATAATTTTAAATGCATATTAAATAACTTCAAAAATTAAAAACCCCTAGGATTAACCTCATCCAAAAATATATATGGCATTGAAAAAACCCACAAAATTTAATGAGAGAAAAAATAATTTGTTTTACAAACGTGGCTGCCTAACACACCCCCAGAAATAGAAATCAAATATTGTAAAGATGCCAATAATTCCCAAAGTAGTTAAAATATATCACCTTATTCTATTTTTAAAATCCTTGGAAAATTTTTAGGAATTTGAAAAAAAATGGACTCTCGAATGTCTGATAGAAGTTTCCAGGATAATGGAAATGTTCTATAATTCTGCACAGTCTAATGTGGTAGCCACTCACCCCATTTGGCTATTCTGAGCATTTGAAATGGGGCTAAAGTGACTGAGAAAATTTTAAATTTTACTTGATATGAATTAACATAATGTATGCCTGTCTATATGATGCTTATCTATATGTGGCTGTGGTTCATCTCTAGATCACGTGGAGGAATAAGTAGTTAAGATTTACAAACAAATATAGTCCAACCCAAAAATATATCAGAAATGCATATATTCCAAACATGAGATAAAATCAGTACAATAAAATCACCATCCAGTACCATGACTGTGGTAGTAAAACAAACATTTAACAATAGATTATCATTTTTAAGAATTCAATAGTTTTTTAATAGAAAAGGAAGGATTAGTTAATTAATTAATTAAGATAAAGTAACTACTTAGTAATTTAGAAAGAAAAATCATTTTAGGCCCTTATCTTACATAATTTTAAAATAAGTATCTGGTTGCTTTTTCAAGTAATCAGAAAGCAACAGCCGTAAGAATCAGAATTGATTATTAATCAAACCTTTGTACAGGGGAATGATATTTTAGACACAAAAGAAATCACAAAGCAATAAATAAATGGACTTAAGTCCTCAGAAAAAACAAAGCCTATATCTAAATATATTTAGTACTTTGTTAAAATACCAAAAACAAATATACAACATATGGGGAAATATTTTCAGCAAATAATTTAGATAGTATGTTAAGCTTTATAATAATTATTAAATTAATCAATATTTTGGAACAGCTCCTCTGGGCTTGCTACCTCTTTGTATCTAGGCAGTGGGGTATGCACAGTGAAAAAGGAGAGAAGATCCCTGCCTTCATGGGGTTACATCTGTGGGCAAAACAGCAACTAAATCATTTAAAAAAAAACAAGCCCGCCCCAAATTTTTCAGAATTGATTGCTCTTTCCCTCACTCATGCATCAAATCTGTCAGCAAGTCTTTAAAGCTCTCCCTCTAAATGAAACATAACCTAAACTGACTGTTTCACACCATCTCCACATATGCATCCCCTAGTTCAAGCTACCTGTATCTTTCACCACAGCCAATGCAGTGGCCAGACTTCTAATCCAAATCTAGTCTGGGCAGTAGAGACACATAACCCAAGTAACTTCAATTTAAAACCTGCCTCAACAAATTATTCAATATGTGATTTGAGCAAGTTACCTAACCTTAGTTCCATTTTGTTTTGTTTTGTTAATGAGTAAAATTAAGATCCATAAGTGTGCATACAGCATAGAAATCTTTAGAGGGTTAAACAATGTATTTCAAACACTTTAACTCGGGAGTTTAGTAAGCCTGTTTGTATATTATTGAATTTTAGTAAATGTTAGCTACTAGAAATCTTAGAGGGTTAAACAATGTATTTCAAACACTTTAACTTGGGAGTTAATAAGCCTGTTTGTGTATTATTGAATTTTAGTAAATGTTAGCTACTAATGTAGAGTTTGAGACTCAAATCCTGCCTACAAACTATTACTTGTTTGACCTAAAGTAAGCCTCCTTATTGTCCCAGGCCTTGTTTTTCTCATCTGGAGAGCAGTCCTACCTCACATCATTTTTAAGATGAAATGAGCTAACACGGGGCACCTGGGGTAGCTCAGTGGTTGAGAGTCTGCTTTTGGCTCAGGTTGTAATCCCTGGGTCCTGGGATGGAGTCCCACATCAGGATACCCACAGGGAGCCGGCTTTTCCCTCTGCTTATGTCTCTCCCTTTCTCTCTAAGTCTCTCATGAATAAATAAATAAGTAATCTTTAAGGAAAAAAAAAAGAAATGTGCTAACAAGTGTGATGTTCTTATAACAGCACTGGACAGCAAACATTTAACATATTCACTATTAATTATTCTTTATGTATTCAAAATGGAATACTCTTTAGTCATTAAAAATAATGATTAGGGCTATTTGGCAATGTGTTTCAAAAGCTTGGGAACCCTGGGTGGCACAGCAGTTTAGCGCCTGCCTTTGGCCCAGGGCGCGATCCTGGAGACCCGGGATCAAATCCCACGTCGGGCTCCCGGTGCATGGAGCCTGCTTCTCCCTCTGCCTGTGTCTCTGGCGCTCTCTCTCTCTCTCTGTGACTATCATAAATAAATAAATAAATAAAAATTAAAAAAAAAACAAAAGCTTTACAATTGTTCAAACTCAGAATGACTAATTCAACTTTACCCTCAGAAATAATTAGAGAAGATAACGAAGTTCATCACAATATTTGTTCTGAGAGAGAGGTTTTAGAAGCAATCTAAATGCCAACAGGGTTTAATTTCAAAAATTGTAAATCCACATCACTGAGTGCTATGCAATCTTAGAAAAGAAAAGAAAAAAAAAGAAAAGAAAAGAAAAGAAAGAAAAGAAAAAGAAGAAAAGAAAGAAAGAAAGAAAGAAAGAAAAGAAAAAGAAAAAGAAAAGAAAAGAAAAGAAAAGAAAGAAAAGAAAAGAAAAGAAAAGAAAAGAAAAGAAAAGAAAAGAAAAGAAAAGAAAGAAACTTTTTAGAAGAGACTTGATGACAGGGAAATTGTTCAGTATATATTAAATGAAAACAATTAAACAGTATGATCCCTATGTAGTTAGCTCTAATCAGCTTTAGATTAGAAAACCAAATAACTAAATTTGCCAGGATTGAGCCTAATTACTGAGTGAATGAACTCAAAGTAAATTTCATGAACTCTTTTGATTGGACTTTGTGTCCCATATTCTGCTGAGTTTGTCTTTTTTTATCCCTCTGCCTGATTATCAATTAAAAAAAATAAAGAAATACACAATTTGGCCAGTAGATATTTCTTGGGAGTTATAACCAATTTTTCCTTCATATGTTAACAAATTGTATTTGCAACCCATAATGGTGTGATGTGGCTGATTAAAATTTTCATTATGCCTTGAAGGCACTTTGACATAAACACAGCCACTACACTTAGTACTTCTACAGTCCATACACGCACACTGATTTGCTCTTTCCTAGTAGGTGAGAAAAGGTAGAGAAAACCAACTCTCCTAAGAAGAGAAAAGAGAATGCCTAAGCTCGCAGTTTGTTGTTTTGAAAGACCACAAATAAAAAGTACAGCTCTCTTATAGGGCACAACCAACTGCAGAAAATGTTAATAAAAAGTAGAGGTTAGAAAAAGTCTTTACTTGCATGGAACAGAATTGCATGCAAGTGACAGAATGTTGGCCATTTCATGTGCCTCTGAGAGCAAAACCTCCTCAGAAGCTCCATTAAATGCTATCATTTTACAGACGGCTTCTAACACAAAAGAACAATCATAAGAAGAAGGTACAACATACCATAATCTTATACAGTAGCTAGCATTAAAGTAAATAGCAATCATGAACACATGGACTAAGAAACATAAAAAAAAAAAAAAAAAGACTTGACGATGGTCAACAAAAAGCATTACACCAAAACTACTTTGCCTTAAGGTAATACATTTTTTTCTTTTTCATCCTTGTGGGTTGAATATTTTTTTTTAATTTTTTTTTTTTATTTATTTATGATAGTCACACACAGAGAGAGAGAGAGAGAGAGAGGGAGGGAGAAGCAGGCTCCATGCACCGGGAGCCTGATGTGGGATTCGATCCTGGGTTTCCAGGATCGCGCCCTGGGCCTCCAGGATCGCGCCCTGGGCCAAAGGCAGGCGCCAAACCGCTGCGCCACCCAGGGATCCCCCTTGTGGGTTGAATATTTATTAGGCATTTGCAGATAAGGTTATGTCACTTCTTGAATTATATAATTATAAAATCTGGAACATCAAATCAGATTAAAGCGGTTCTCTTTTATATCGGTAACTTTTTTATTGTGATATATATCTATCCTATGACATCAACAGCTGAGGATTGCTATGCTTGTAAAAGGGAGGAGCTGAAAGAGATAAGATACAATTTAAGGAGATGGAACAAAAGTGTGAGAAAAATACAACTAATGAAATGATAAAAGTAGAGCCAATGATGGAATTGGTGGTCTGAGTAATTGATTAGGGTGGGGTGTTTGTTCAGAGCTTGAATCAAGACAAAATTATATTTGGGGAGATTTCATTTGTGTTATTTCTTGAGTATTGTGTAATTAACACCATCACTGAATCAAAGTTTCAGTTGAAAATTACTTTCTTATAATGTTACCGGAAACATTTAAAAGCTGCATAATTAATAATACAAATTACTTAACACAAGGCACAAAGACTTTTTTATATCATATGAACAACTCACTATTTCTATAGCCATTAAAACACAATAATTAGCTTTTATTAGCTTTATTCTCTTGACCAGCAGTATTGGTATTTTCTTACACCCCTAAAGGCTGTTCTAATGCAAATAAATATTTTCAGGAACCTTTGTTATTGTCCTTGAAATGCAACATAAAAAGTAAGCATGCTAGATACACACTAACTGAAGATATTTAGGCTCTCTGCAAATCCACACACAAAGAATGTCCTCCCCTGATGTTTGAATCCATCTGCATTCCTCACTTGCTTTATCTAATAAAGGTCTTTTCCACACTGAATACTTTCTGTCTTCAAAGAGCCCTTAGCCTGTTCTTCATTCCCATACCCACAAATGCAATGTGGAAATCTCACTGCAGAAATATGTTTTTTAAAAAAGGATCCAACTCTTCCCCATTTCAAGGACTCAGATTGAATAGGTCCAGAGTGTTTACTCACACCAAACCAGAGAATGGAAGGTACTTTTACTCTACCAAACATAAAATGCTGATCTTTTTGACAAGCAACCTAGAAAAACTCAACAGACACAATGGAAAAGCATCCGTACAATGTTTGCATATTCATCCACAACTAAGGAAAATTTTATGTGAATGTTCCCTCTCTCTCTCTTTTGTCTCTCTGTCTCAGCCTCTGTCTCTGTCTCTGTCTCTCTGTCACACACACACACACACACACACACACACACACATACTTGTTTCATTCTTTCTTTGTTTCCTATCACAGGCAAGCTTTACTTGATACATGTTGGCTCTGAAAGATACAGGTAAGCATGAGCAGGGAGGCTACAGTAAAAATACATAAATATGGTATTTTGAACATCAAAAAATAAGGTGAAAATGTACACAAATAAAGGACATGTAATAAAAAGTCATAAGCTTAAATACTTGAAGGTACAGAAATAAAAAGAATAATAGGCACTTTGAAGAATTAGTCTCAGAATTCCTAACATGAGATGCCACTTGGAAAATAATTGGTTACAGCTTACAACTGAGATGAATAGTCAGTGGACACTCTTCTGTTTAAGCTTTGAATTGTGTAATGGACTTATTAGCATGATGCCTGATATAGCATAAGTGTTCAAAATTTGTCAATATGTTATGTTTGAAAGACCTCTATCAATAACCATAGCATGCTTTTGGAAAGGCAATAATAAAACCGAGTGTGTATGGGGGAAGCAGCAGACAGATCAATATGGGCATAGCATGCTTATTTTGATATCTTGAACTAAGACATCATACACCTAGAAAGAGGAAGTAGGTCCGCTAGAGGACTCCATTTAAGAGTGCCAGGGCCTTCAGATCTTGCTCTATAGGTGGTAGGTGAGGCTTCTCATTTTTTGCAGTTAATGAGAATTGATAAAATGTGATTCCTACCGTCTCCGAAGCTATCAGTGTTCAAATGCACTAAGAATTAAAACATTCCCTTCTTATTTATGCGACTATAAGGACAGGGTTTCTAATTAGAGGGAACACGCGGAAACACTAAAGATAAACCTTTGTTCCATGAAACAAAAATAAACTTCCGTTTGAGATTAAAGGAATGCTCTCTGGTCTCCTTAGGAAATACTGAGAGAAAGTGCAAAATTGGAGAAGCGCAAACATAATGAGCATAGACAGAGCAGGGCAGCTTCTGCAGAGGAAGGATTTGGTTGGGCCCTGGGGACATTCTTTGCAAAAACTCTTGCTTCTGTGTCATGGAGATATGTAGGGGCTGTAATAGCCTGGACCAGACCCAGTAGAAACAAACTAAAGATGTCTTACCTTCCATAGCGCTCATTTATTGTGATTTATACTGAATTACAAAGTTCTAGTCACAGACACTGCCTAGAGACCACAATGGGAAAAGGACCAGAAAAGGCTGTCACACACACACACACACACACACACACTCTTCCAGAAAAATCAAAATAACCTGCATACTGGCACAAACAGAGGACTCCCTTGTTTCCCAACTCCAAATACTGCTTCATAAGGATAAACTGATTTTAAAATGTTGGAGGCATGAGAAATACTACTCAAAATTCAACTCATTTAATGCCGCACCCTTTAATTTATTTTATTGCCTCAAGGGTGGAAAAGGCATGTTCTCCACTGTCTGTGAAACAAGCAGCAGCGCCAAGCTAATGCTAATGGGAATTCTGTGGCCAGAGCCCACACTCGAAGACATCTGTGCACACTTCAGTTTGGGATTTACCTGCTTTCACAAAAGAGCATAATAGAATGAATGCATCCCAGAAGAGACAGCCTTTTAGTTTAAAACTATTGTCTGAAACATCGCACTTAGCCCTTCGAGAATAGAAAACATCTGAATTAAATTGTGTATACTGCTCTATATGGAACTTTTAATAACATTTTTAAACTCTCTCCATTTCCAGGTACTATTAAAAGAGTAAGTTTCTTTGAAACTGAGCTCAGGAGTAGCAAATTCCCTAGTGAAATAAGTAACAGGGGGGGTAAAAGTGATACATTTCCATAGAGCAGCAAACTCCTTTAGGAATGAATAACACAAGACAACAGTAAGGGAACAGTGATACATTTTCACAGTTACCAGGTCAGTAACAGACACCTTGTAGGAAACAGCTTCCCCTGAACAAAGGTAGCAGAGTGCTCCTGGAGATGCCCCAGCTTTTTGCTCTGACTCACACCCCCCACCCTACTGGAGTATTTCAATATGCAACCAGCAGTCAGAAGCATTTTGGGGCTAATTTTCCAAAATTTCAATCTTCAAATTGGTAACTTTCCAAATTAGAGTCACGAATGGGAAGAATTCTCACATAAACTGAAGATACATTTAATTATTGTAGCTTTCACAAGTACACTGGCACTTTTAATTAACAGTTTGTGAATCAACATCTAAAATCTCAAGAAAATAAACATACACAGTGAAAAATCTCACCAAGATTTTCCTTGCGCAAAATGAATTTCTTCCACTCAAGATTGTACACAATGACTACATCACTGCCAACTTACCTTGATACAAAAACAGTGGCTGATTTATCATAATGTGAAAAATGCTAGGGTTGAAATTTTGTCTTTGCATTTTCTGGAAAGAAGAGGCCTTCTTCCAAAAACAGCTGATATATAGTTGTGGAAATACTATATGAGCATCTTAAATTCCTTTTAAGAGAATATATATTGCTTTTAAGTATGCCCCCAAACTAGACATTTACCCATTTTAGTGATATATTTCACATTTGAAACTTGAAATAACAATCTTTCCAGTATTACATATGTCTCAATTATTTTTATTAGGTTGTCTTCTATGCCAGCCTCTCCTCCAAATGTATATAGTTTGAAAGCTATAATAGTGTTTATATAGAGCATATGTATATGTACAGTTTTGGGGAAATGTTAATATATTGTTAGCAGGAAGCTAGAGAAAGGAATGGAATGGGCCCTGGGGACATTCTTTGCAAAAACAAATAAAATTGATTAAAAAAAAATATATATATATATAATAACGTGGCTATACCAATAGTCTTTATGATTTTATGTAGAAACATTGCAATTATTTGCAGTCACCTTAAAACTATAGTTGCTCTGATTAATTTACTATTACTAGTTGTAAGCTATTTTGTAATTGAAGAATAAGTATAAGATGAATAAATTAAATTATTGACTTTAATTCCATTTTGTGAACCTGTCTTCAAGAAAAGCTAGATTTTGAAGAGTAAAGCTTTGATAACCTTTAAAGCCAAACTGACTAACAAAATATGCTAAATTTCAAAATGTTAGAAATACCAGAAAAAAGTTAGAAATATCAAAATTCACTTATGTAATATTGTGCAACAACTATACTAAAAAAAAGTACTAACATTCTTAGGCTTCTACACCTTCTTCTTCAAGAAACTTAAAAAAATTGGTCAAAATCCACATAAGATTATTTTTCCTATATTTTGATATTTCATTGAGTACTCTGAATTTATATAAATTGGGGGAAAATTCCAATTAGTGTTTAGAATTAAAAGTATGTGGTATCATGTTAAACATTCAGGAGAAATAGGTAGAAAAAAAATCACAGGACATATGTATAAAAGCTTTGAAATGAATACCATTGTAAAAAACAACAAATAATTTCATATTAAAAAAGCACACACCTTGTCAAGTTAATTTATAAAAATTTAGAAAATTTAGGGTGTGATGGACCAGTTTTTATTTTGTTTGTGGCTTCTATTTTCTCTCCTATAACATATGAGCTTTTGCTTTCTTCCATTATACTTTTTCCCACAGTAGTGTTACTAAATTTCAGATCTGCAACAATCACATTCACAGTAAGGAGACATGACTCACTGTACATAATCCCGACAATTCTTCTAAACTCTGGATATGCATTTCTGTACCACTACCCTGAATTTACATCATGATGTTCCACCAGGATCTTCAACTTCAAACATCTGAAATTAGCTCATTATTTACTCTCCCTCTCTCATCCCAATCTGTACGTCCTTAAATATTTCCAGTCCCCCAAGATTTAAAAATTACCTTCAAGTTAGATTCCTCTCTGGTATAACTCCTTCCTCATCTATCTCTTCCCTTCCATTACTATCACCACACTACCATTGTGTTGTATAATTAAAAAAAAAAAAAATTGTCTCGTGTTCGTTTTGGGTTCCTAGGAGGGAATTCTAAGCCCATGGAATTTCCTAAGTGATAGGAGTGTCTATGATTCATAGAGGGCTCCTGACCTCCTGGGGATAAAATGGGAGCTAGAGAATGAGTTCACTTACATGGTTCAATGATTCAGTCAATCATACCTATGTAATGAAACCTCAATAAAACACTGGACATGAGGTTCACCTGGCCGGTGAACACATCCATGTGCCAGGAGGGTGATGCATTCAAATTCCATGGGGAGAGGACAAGGAAGCTCTACTTTCAGGACCCTCCCAGGCCTTGCCTTATATGTGTCTTCATTTGGCTGATAATGATATGCCCTTTATAATAAAAGTATAATCATAATGATAGTGCTTTCCTGAATTGTCCTAGTGAATTATCTGAGTGGCTCGTGGGAACTCCCAAATTTGGAGCCAAATGATCCAAAGTACAGATAACCTGAGGACCCTCAAACCTGCAGCTGGTATCTGAAGCAAAGACAATCTTGTTGGAGATAGTGCCCTCAATCTGGAAAGTCTGCACTAACCCCAGGCATTTAGCAGAAGACTTGCATTGCAGTATTGCAGGTTGCCAGATAAAATATAGAGCATCCATTAAATGTAAATTTCAGGTAAAAACCAAAGTCTTAAAAAATTTAAGTATGTCTCAAAATTCCATGGAGCATACTTACACTCAAACATTTAATTGGACATCCTGGTTTTGTTATATTTTTCTAAATTTGGCAACCTTGTACCTTACGCCTGGTTCTCAATACTATTTATTGCCTAGCAGTTTCCTAACTTCTTGTCCCTTCTCTAGGCTTTATCTTTTTCTTTTTTTTTTTTTTTCTTTTTCTAATCTACTGCCTACTGCCTTTATTACCTACTGCTCTTACTCTTCATAAGCATAGTTTTGATCATTTATTGCCTGTCCAGAACTCTGGGTGGTTTCTCATTACCTATAAATACATACATATTTGGGGACGCCTGGGTGGTTCAGTCAGTTAAGTCTGTTTCTTGGTTTGCCTCCTTCTCTTTCTTTTTCCCCTTTGGTTGTTTGTTTTGTTTCTTAAAGTCCACATGTGAGTAAAATCATATGGTATTTGTCTTCCTTTGACTGACTTATTGGCTTAGCATAATACTCTAGCTCCAACCACAGTGTTACAAATGGCAAGATTTCATTCTTTTTATAGCTGAGTAGTCTTCCATTGTACACCCCCCCCCCACACACACATATATATATATGTACATCTTTACCCATTCATCATCAGTCAATGTACATTTGGGCTGTTTTCATAATTTGGCTATTGTAGATGCTTCTGCTATAAACATGTGGGCACACGTATCCCTTTGAATTACTATTTTTGTATTATTTCAGTAAATATCTCATGGTGTAATTGCTGGATTGTAAGGTAGCCTTTCTTTATTTTTAACTTTTTGAGGAACCTCCATACTATTTTCCAGAGTGGCTACACCCACCAATAGTGCAAGAGGGTTCTCCACATCCTTGCTAGCACCTGTTTCTTCTATTACTGATTTTTAACCATTCTGACAGGTATGAGGTGATATCTCATTGTAGTTTTGATTTGCATTTCCCTGATGATCAATGATATTGAGCATCTTTTAATATGTCTGATGGCTTTCTGGTTCTTTCTTGTCCTTAATCTCTTAATTGTAATATGAGAACAGTAATATATCAAATGTCATTTTGAAGAAAGAAATATAGAGACTTTGCATCTACCTTTAAATGGTCAATGACCAATGGCCTTTTAGTAATTACATACAATAAATTCATCCTAGTATTTTTCAAATATTGATCTTTATTCAACGTCTTGGCTTTTCCTACACCATCTTCCATGGTTTTCCTCTTTGTCCACTTGTCCCCATTTCCATAAATTCTGTCCTGGTCTCTTCTCATTCTTTATCTTTTCCCTTGTGACCTTACTTCCAAGATTTTTAATAGTGTTAAACTCTTGCTGTATGTTGATAAACTTTAAATATGAAACTCATTCCCCAGATTCCTAGGTCCACCTGCTTATTGACATGTCTGCCTGAGTATCCAATGGTCAATCTTAAGGCCTCCTCCAATCTCCTATACTTCCCAAAATGCCTGTATTGTTCAGTTTTAATATCACTACTGTTAAGTAGGCCAGCCAATAGGGTTAGAATGTCTGTGATTCTCCTCCGCCCCATGCTCACACACATACCTGTCACCAGATTCTGCAATTCTGTCCTCTAAATCAGCTCTCTCCTCTGCATGTGCACTGTCTCTTCCTTTATTAGGGCCCTCAACACCTCTCATCTAGATTACTGCTATGGTGTGTCAGTCAGGGTCAAACCAGGAAATAGAAACAACTCTGAGTACCTAAAGTAGAGGGAAATAATTCCAAGGATTTAGCTCACAGGTGATGGATGTGAGCAATGATGCAATTTAGACATTAGCAACATCAAGAAGCTAGAGCTAGAGCTAGCTCCCTGAGCTAGAGAGAGAAAGACAGGAGGAAGAATCACCTGGAAAAAGGTGACACTATAGCAAGCTTGTGAGGCTGAAACAAAGACAAGAAACAGTACTTAATGGGGATACTTTCTCCTCCCCTTTCCCTCTCACAAAGATTCCCCTCCCTTTACCTTCACTCCCTTTCAAGACATATATTCTGCACTGTTACCCTTCTAAAAGGAAAATCTGATCATGTTTATCCCAATGTCAAAAACTCTCCGAATGGTTTCCTGCTCTCTGTATATAGTCAAAACTCACCTCTCCTTCAACTGCCATGCTGTGCTGTGCCCACCACTCCCCAAAGAAGATTCTGGTTCCCTTTACATAATCTATTCCTTAATCTAGAATTTCCCCTCATCCCATGTGCTAACACCAGCAACTGCCTTCTCATCTTTCAAGACCTACATGACAAGTCATCTCTGTAATACCATCTTCCATGTTGTCCCTGTCCCTCTGTCTCCTTTTCTTCCTCCCACTCCCTTCCTTCCTTTTAATTCTCATGAATTGAATCGGTTGTTACCATGATCCTCTATGAAAATGTCTATATTCACAACACTGCACAGATTCTGGAATGACTGCTCTGTTACAGGTCTACCCATAGTACCAGGCTATAATCTCCTTTAGGGCAGAGGTGTTTATCACATATCTTTCATCTGCTCAACAATTTCTTGAAAGATATTTTGAATGAACTTGAGGCACTCAAATATATTTATATGTTCATATTTTTCTAAGACTGGACAAATACAAGTTTAATAAGTATTTTATGGGAATGTCTCATTGCATAGGAAAAAAATTCTTGAAAGAGAAAATGTATTTCTTACATTAGTTTACTCGGGGAGAACACAAGTTCTCTTCCTTCTCTGATGGTTTTTAAATCATAGTTTGAATGGTGTTACTAATTTGACCTGAATTAATGGGATTAGGATCCCTTCTTCCCCTGTAATTCTAACACTTACGAGAATGTGTGAAAATTCAAATAAAAATTGCACTTCAGGCTTCTGAAAGGTTGAATGATTAATATGGATTCTGGCAAATGCAATCTCTATTGTCTTTAGTTACTTTTTAGTGGTCCTACATAAGTTACATCAAGAATATGCTATTGGATACCAAAGTTCAGAAGACTCTTTCTAATTTTCTCTCTTGCCTCAATTATTGGCTGTGAGCATCTATCAAAGGCAACAGATGTTTGCCTATATTAATTTCATGCCCACAACTACATGGGTGTGGGTTCCTATTTTAGCTCTATTTTATAGATGAGGAAACTAAGGCAAGGAGAAGTTAGATAACTTGCGTAAAGTCGCTTGCCAGTGGGTAGCAAAACTCAGCTACAAACTAGGTCTAATGTCAGAGCCCATATATGTAACCACAAAACTACTCTTCCCCATGTGTCAATGTTTCTTTCCACCAAAGCCCTTGAGTTTAAGAATGGGGAGAAGGAAATAGGAAGCACATAGTGCCCTTCACAGCTTATCCTTCCTGTCTTCTGTTGGATGAAACGTGCCAACGAAGGAACGGCATTACTGCTATAAAGTAAGCATTGGGGTCCTTCTGCTGACCAAGGAAGATCTAAAAGTGATGTAGTTTGAAAGCAAAGAAAAATAATATTTGCATGTATTTACCACCTGCCTTTCTCAAAAAGGATTTAAGGTGTTTCGCTAAGATATGTACATTACTGACAGATAAAGTAAATTAAAATAGGTAAAAAGCAAAGCAAAGGGAATGTTGGGATAGAATAGCACAGTGTGTGCACATAACACAGGTCATGAATTTATAGAAAATTGCCAATAGCAGGCTTGACGTCTGCCTCTAAGCTACATGGTAGCCAATGAAAACAGAGAAATGAGATTATAGAGTTGATTTTTCTACAAAATACAAACAAAGTTGTTGCTCAGGAGAGGCCCAGATATTTCTAGTACTAAAATTAGAGAGAAATTACTTCCATAGTCTTCCAGAGGGGACACTGTGTGATATAGTAAACAGCATCTTCAGCATGCCTGGCTACCAGAGTATCTAGAAATGAACGTCAGACATTGCTTCTCACAACATCTCTCCAAAATAAGCACAATGCATATGAAACACAGGACACAGACTCAGTCTTGCCAGAAATATAAATTTATGCTTTTACACGTCTTTGAGGAGTACTTTAGTATAGTCTGATACAGACTGCCTAGATTTGGATTGTGGCTTTGTCACTCATCAGCTGTGTGACACTGGACAAAACTCTAAACCTCCCTGGGCCTCTGATTTATCACTAATGAAATGGAGATAATGATAATAACTGTCTCATGTAGTTGTGAGAGTCTTTAGTCACTATAGATAAATTGCGTATAATAATGTTTGGCACACAGAGAGCAACTCAGAAGTTTTTAAATCTTATATTTATTATTTAATAACTAAATTTATTTTTCAAATCTCAAGCTCCTTGCTGACAGCAACTTCAAGATTACCAGTTCAGGGTTCCATCTAAGTCCCAGGGAGCATCGTAGTGACAGCCACTGGGGAGTAGTAGAAGAATTTTGGGGAAAAGGCACCTTGTCTTTAGTGTCATTTATCCAGGCATCTCTTGGGATTTCCTTTCTTCTGGTTCAGAGCTCTTGGTCCAAACAGGTGAATGTTTCCAGCTATGTGCACCTTGTCAGGTACATGCTGATCATTATAATTCTCTCCTAGTGTGAGGGGATCACAACGGTGAGGCTCACTTAGGCTCATCTGTCTCTGTGTCTTGCTGACTTCCCAGACTATACTTATTAGGAAAACAAACACTATTAATTAACCTAGTGGGGAACTCTATCAAAAATCCACCTCCTGGACAGCCCGGGTAGCTCTGCGGTATGGCGCCGCCTTCAGCACAAGGCATGATCCTGGAGTCCCGGGATGGAGTCCCATGTCGGGCTCCCTGCGTGGAGCCTGCTTCTCCCTCTGCCTGTGTTTCTGCCTCTCTCTCTCTCTCTTTCTCTCTCTCTGTCTGTCTCTCATGAATAAATAAATAAAATCTAAAAAGAAAAAAATCCACCTCCCACCATTGACTGAAGGAAAGAGAAAGTATGATTTTTTCTCTTCTTAGACATTGTTGTTTAATCACTCATCACTTCTCCTACATCTGGAGAGCCACTTTATCTCGAGGGGCAGAATTGAAGGAAGCTTTGCATGGGCCTCATATCTTCTTCACTAATTCATCTATTCCACAGTATTGCCTTTTGCAACTCCAAGACAAGAACTGGTACCTTTTCTCTCTCCATCTTTCTGATGTATGATCCCATTTCTGAGAAGATGAATGTGGAAATCTGATGCAAAAGCAAGGCATGGAGGGGACTCCAAAGGTCCACAGTATTGTGACTAGAGGAGCTAAACAAAAGCTGGTTAAATTTCCCAGGATAACCTACAACGTAGTATCACAGCACCTTTCCTGAGCATATTTCAGTTGATGCAATTGTGTTGTCCAGTGTGATGAGGTCCATATTTGAAGTTTCCTTTTCTTCGTATCAACCCCTAGGCAGATTTTAAAGAAGACAGAAGGATGGGCAGACTGAAGAGAAGAGCCACATACTAATTACACAGTTTTTAAAACTTAGATAATGTACTGGTACTGGTACTTAGCTTTTCAAAATTCTGAATAGCAAGCACAAGTGCCGGTGCCAGCTGATCCATCAGGAGCTCCAAATGGTCTATCCCAATTTTCAACTCAAGTTATTTTGTAAACTGTAAACAAAACTAAAATAGCACGTAGCAATTTATATGAATAATACTCAATGTTCATGCAATCAACACTACTAAAAAGAAACTCCTTTGTGTCATACGTTGCATACTGATAAACTTAGAACAACAACAACACAACCTGCAAGCATCTGGAAGGGTCCCCCAAAGACCCAGTTCTTTAGCACCCTTAATTTAAGTATGAAGAAACCATGACTGAAGTGTTATTTGAGATCATATTTCTTCCCTTTTACATAAATACTTTGAAATGTAAGAATGAAAAATACTACATCTGGTCACATATATGTGTCATTCCTCCTAGAATTCTTCTCCTTGACAGTCATGATGCCCTATTTTGCTCTATAATTCTGCATTTTCCATAACTTTATTAAAAAGTTTCTTTTTTAATTATTTATTTATTTATTCATGATAGACATAGAGAGAAAGAGAGGCAGAGACACAGGCAGACGGAGAGGCAGGGTCCATGCCGGGAGCCCGATGCAGGACTTGATCCCGGGTCTCCAGGATCACGCCCTGGGCCAAAGGCAGGTGCTAAACCACTGAGCCACCCAGGGATCCCCTAAAAAGGTTTCTAAAGTAAACTCAACAAGCACCCCATAAAGTTGTAAGTTCCTCATGGAAAAGCAATTTATGCCTGTTTCTATCTCCCACCGTGCCTAGTAAAATAGCTTGCAAAAAGCATGTTAAGGTGCTTATTGATCATGATGATGCTGTGCTTCACAATATTGATGATCACATGGCCTGCTTCCCTTCCCAGGTTCTGCATCTCTTTTAGCAAATACCTACCCATTTAAAAAGCCATCTGTTCCTAGTTATTTAACGTGTCTTAGTATAATTTCCATGCGAGCTGTTAAGATTCCCCCAAAGCATTTATTACATTCTACACTTTTTATGTTCTGCTCATCATCATCATCATCAGAGCTTATCAAAATTAAGGCCCAAATATTGCCCATTAATATTTTCTTTTATACTCTTCAAAGTATCCTTTTTACCAGACTTTCTCAGATTTTAAGGGAACTATTCATCACCAGAGCTCTACTTTTTGCTACATTAAGTTATGTCCAACTTTCTTCTATACTCCATAGGGGAAATCATATATACTCTACATATTATCTTTCCAATGTAAAATAAAAAATATTGCAAGCCATCCCCAAAATTCAGAAGCTATCATTTGCCCTCTGTTCTATAGCATTTCTCTGGAATGTCTTCATTGCCATTTGACATTTTGAAGTAGAGTAAGCAGATATACAAATGGTATTAGCCACTGAATTGTTAGTTAAAATAAGATTTTCTATTTTGTTTTAAATATTCTCCCTGATGGAGGTAAACTTTATAACATGAGAGTAAGAAAATAATATTGACAAGAGTGTTTACTAAGAAACTGTTCTATCTTTTAATATTTTCTATTAATCTATATTGCAAATGCAATAAAGCATTGTATTAGACATTTAGGAGAAGCTGTGTTTTACAATTTTAACACAAACATTTTTATTCCATTTAAGATTATTTAATGATTAAAACATCTTTATGGGGTGACTGGGTGATGGGCACTGAGGGGGGCACTTGATGGGATGAGCACTGGGTGTTATTCTATATGTTGGCAAATTAAACACCAATAAAAAATAAATTTATAAAAAAAGGAAAAAAAAAGAAAACATCTTTATGTACTCTCTAGAGTGCATGATATGCATACAGAGGTGGTATAGGGAAATTATTCTACTGACCAGAGAAAAAGAATAAAAGGTTAATGTTGTTACCTATCTAAAATAGTAGGGGCAACAGAGACACATTAAGCCTTGTACTTATTCAAAATATAATCTTATAAAAATTCCAAGAGTCTCTAAATACCCATGGAAGGTCAGGACCAGCTGTTTCAGACAAATAAGTTTTGAATTTTGAATATATTCTCTGCAGTGATTCTTTCCATGATGGTGTGTTAGTGCCTTAGAATATATTTTATAGCAAACCCCTTAACAGAAAAGCTAATGCTCAATAGGATAGAGTGTTTGGAATGACAACTCATAGGTTAGATCATGTTGACAGCTTAGTATTTCAAAAACAAGTCTATGAAATATATCATGTGAGAGTAATACCGGTTTATAATACAAATTACAATTATGCATATGTTTGAAGCTTTAGTTTCTCTAATTCAAACTTTCACTGCTTTCCAGAGACTCTTTTTGGGGAAAATATTGGCATATATGTAAAAAGCAAACACATTTAAATTTTAACACACTCCATAATCTTTAGGCTCTTAATACTGTCAGATGGTCTTCAGTCAAAGACCATCTGGAACACACCTGTTGTTGAACAAATGTGGGTTTATTGACTCACTACAATGAAAGAAATGTGGGGAATCTCAGCAAATATGTTAGAAATAACTTAAAAGATTTGGATTTCTGTTGGTGATTGTGGGGAAGGTTTAAAAAAGCAGGATTGAATGGATAAAGTAGATGTGATATATACATACAATGGAATATTAGCCATCAGAAAGGATGAATACCTACCATTTACATTGATGTGGATAAGACTGAAGGGTATTATGCTAAGCAAAATAAGTCAATCAGATAAAGAGGATTATCGTATAATTTCACTCCTATGTGGGATACAAGGAACAGCACAGAGGATGATAGGGTAAGGATAGGAAAATGGAATGGAGAGAAATCAGAGAGGGAGACAAGCCATAAGAGACTCTTAACCATAAGAAATAAACTGAGGGTTGCTAGAGGGGAGGGATGTGGGGATGGAGGAATTGGGTGATGGGCATCAAGGAGGGCATGTAATGTGATGAGTACTGAGTGTTATATGCAACTGATGAATTACTGAACCCTACATTTGAAACTAATGATGTACTATATGTTGGCTAATTGAATTTAAATTTTAAAACATGAAAAAAAGGCATGCCTGGGTGGCTCAGCAGTTTGGCACCTACCTTTGGCCCAGGGCATGATCCTGGAGTCCCGGGATCGAGTCCCGCATCAGGCTCCCTGCATGGAGCCTGCTTCTCCTTCTGTCTATGTCTCTGCCTCTCTCTCTCTCTGTCTGTCTCTCATGAACAAATAAATAAAATCTTTTAAAAAAATGAAAAAAATAAAATAGGAAATCCTGTTTAAAAACAGAAGAACTTGGCTCTGGATTGAGTGCTGTCAAGAAGCAGGAGTCATTCTATGATTGGGTATTTTAAAAATTCTTATATGTAAGTTAATAAGAAAATGATTGGGTTTTTAAAAGCTATGATTAATTAAAATATAAAAGATGGGAAATATTTGGGCATTCTCCAATCTTCAAAATGTTCATGTCCTTGCCCAAGTTCAGGTATGAATATGGAATGGTCTAGTTTTTGTCTATCCCATCATAATCACAGAAGTTCCTTGCCTAATAATGTCAATGGTCTCTGAAATGTTATGTTCAACAGGAGAACACCACACTATCAGCCATGCTTTTCTCTTTTTCAATATGTGAAGAATAAGCATAAAGTGGGTGGGGGTCAACATCTGCACACACTAAAATATAGTTACAAACAGAAGCACATCCCCATTTGTATATTTTTAGCATTAGAAATTTCTATGCATTAGAAACAGCAAATATCCAATAACTGCTTCAACTGACTCACTTTTTTCAAAAAGTCATTAATGGTTTCCAACTATAGAAAATCTCTAAGTCAGTACCTTAAGTGGAGTTGCAAAATTCAATCTCATTGTTACAAAGCTAAGGAGGTAAGAATGGAGGAAGATGAAAGCTATCCTACACTCACATTATATCTAAATTCTTATACAAGGGAGCACTTTGTAATGAGTGTTTACTGTATATAAAGCACCACTAGGCCTTGGCAATATAACTGAATAAGATCAAGTCTCCATCTCCGATGAGTCTGCTGCATTGTGACAGAATTATAGTTTTATTTTCTCATTCTTCATTTTACACAGTGAAATAAAATTACATCATTGTATCAAGTAGTCAAAAAAGAAAATTAATACTGGCCTACGCCATGTGTTTATGGCCAATTTTGGTCCTTACTACAATCGATGTTAATTTTTAATTAAGTTTTGGCCACTGGTTAGCTGGCTCACTGTAAGGTTTTAAATATTTCCTTTACTTTCCATAAGCATCTCACATGAACTCAAGAGTGCAGGGACTCTCACTGCGTTCTCAATAATGAAAGTGTTTTCTTTTTTATGCTGTCAATGAGAATTTGATTTATTTTATAATTCGGGATAGATAGATAGATAGATAGATAGATAGATAGATAGATAGAAATTAAGGTTCATAAATCACACTGGTATAATGAACTGCAATTAAATTTTATCACTAAATTAAAATTGGCTAAATGTGGAAATTCACAGGTTATGTTAAAAAATAATATGAATAAAAGTTTTTTGAGGTTTTTAACTATTTACATTTGATTTAAAAACATGAAGTGGTCCCAGATTGTTACATCACAGGGAAATAATATAATTATTGACCAGATATTTCAATATATGTTCATATCTAGCTATCTATCTACCTACCTACCTATCTGTCTCAATCTATCTTTTGGAAAATTAAGCCTCTTAAATAAAATTTCTTGAAAATTTTACTTTTAAATCAATTAGAATAGCATGATATTTCAGAAATATCTTTTCTTCTTTTTTATTAAATTCATTACTACTTACAGAAACTACCATCCTCCCCAAACCTAGACACACATATATTAAATAAACCCCCCAATAGTTTTGTTTCTATTATGATGGTGCTCTTATAATTTCATTATTATTTTATTATTTTATTTGTAGAGAGAGAGAGAGAGAACAGAGGAGAGGGGCAGAGGGAAAGGAAGAAAGAGAGAATCCTAAGCAGGCTCTACATGTAACATGGAGCTGTACGTGGGGCTTGATCTCAAGACTCTGAGACCATGACCTAAGCCAAAACCAAGTCAGATGCTTAACCAATTGAGCCACCCAGGCACCTCTCACTATTAAAAAAAAAAAAAAATGCATATACTCTCACATAATTTAGCCTTATCTGCTATTTATTCATTCACTCACAAAGTAAATATTTACTGTGTGTCCTCCAACAATTTGTAAAAATAACATAGAACAGAGCAATTAAAACAAAACATAGTACCTCCTCTTAAGGAGTTTGCCATCTAGGAGGTAAGATTAAGATACACACACAAATATCAAAAGAAAGCTGTAAACAGTAGTTGTCATTATAGGTAGGGACAAAATCTTCTAAGGGTTCAGACAGGAAAGAGGCTCCAGACTGGAAATACCATGGGAGTTCTCATAAAAAGGGACATATCTTAACTATGCATTAAAGTATATGATTACAGATAGAGATTTAGGACATCTACCATGTTCCCTGGGGACCCACACCTCCCTAATTCTCAGTTAAACCCCAGTTCTTCTTCACATTCATTACTATCAAGTTTCCATTGAGCTAGGCTTGTGCAGTTCACCTTTCAAATCCAAATACATGTTTCTTTGCATTTAATTTTCTTAATTTCATCTGGCTTTTCCATCCAATATCCCAGATTATAACAATACTTTTTAGAAATTTTTTTAAGGATTTTATTTATTTAATCATGAGAGACACAGACAGAGAGGCAAGTAGAGACATAGGCAGAGGGAGAAGCAGGCTCCCTGAAGAGAACCGGATGTGGGACTCGATCCCGGGACTGTGGGATCATGCCCTGAGCTGAAGGCAGATGCTGAACTGCTGAACCACCCAGGCGTCCCTATAACAATACTTTTTAAATAAAAAAGTATCATATTGAAGCATAATATGCAACATGGCAATAATTTTGAAACTTAATTTTGTTTTTTAACTCCATCCTAGAAGTCGTTCTTCTCTGGTTTCTCATAATTGCAAATTTGGTAAACACACCTTTTATACACTCATCCATAGGGATGTTAGATACTTATCAAGGCACTCAAACTTCAAGAAAATCAAATTGTGGTTGGGGGGGGGTATGTATAGCCTAAAACAAGCCTAAAATATCTTAATATGTATCCATCCATTAATTTATTTTTCTATCTAACAAATGTCTCTAGAATACCTATTACGTATCAGATACTCTCTTATGACCCTTTCAGGATTGACAAACTCCCTACTCTCCATGGCTTTTTACTGTAGGTGAAAATGGATAGAAAATATAAATCAAGCAACAAATGAATAAAGAAACTACCTGCACAAATAAAATTATTGTTATAAATAATAATATTACAAAGGCTATGGAGATAGCCAAAATAGAACAATGGGTAATCATGACAGGTTGTTTGAGAAATGAGGGAAGCTGCCTTTGACAGAGTGACATTTCAGTTGGGCTCTAATTAAGTGACAAGAAGAAACAACCATCCTCCATGATGAAGGGCAAGAGTGTTCAAGGCAGAGAGAAAGCCCTACCATAGGAATGAACATCACTTGTTGAAGAAAAAGCATGGCTGGAGTACAGAGATGAGGGAATAGTGGTGCAAGATGAGGACAGAGAGGTAAACAGGAGGTTCTAAAACCAGAGCGAAGAACATAGGTATTATTCTAATTGCAGTGGAGAATTTTAGGCAGGTGAGGGACATGGTATGAATTGTGTTTTAAAAGAATACCCTGGCTTCCAAACACATTGAATTTTAAAGAAGTAAAAGTAAAATTCAGAGAAATCATTTTACATAGCAATAATCCAGGAGAGAGAGGACAATGACCTGGATTAAGGTGCGGAGAAATGGATGGACTCAGAGGATATTTTAAAGACTGGGTTGATAGGACTTATAAATTGGATTTGAGGGGAAGAGAGAAAGATAGCAATAAATGCTGACTCCTGGCTTTCTTACTTTAACCAACTGGGCGTGTTGATGAGATTGACTGAGATGGAGCAATTGGATGGGAATAGGTTTGGGTGACAAATAATAAAGAGCTGTTCCTTGGACACATTAAATTTGAGATGCTTGTTAAATATCTATGAGAAGCTCCGAAGTAGATATTTAGAAATATGAATTTGAAGTTCTAGGGACAAGTCAGATCTGGAAATAAAGATTTGAGAGCCTTTCATATACAGACGATATTTAAAGCTATAAGATTAAAAGGTCAAACCTGGAGAGAAAGCAATATCCTTACAAGAGAAGGGCGTATAGGAGAAGCCTCAAAAACTCACACGTTTAAATACCGAGCAAAGAAGAGATTATTCAAAAAACTGAGAAGGAGCAGCTAGCCAAATAGGATGAAAACAAATAGGATGAGAGTGTGATATTACCAAAGTCAAGAAAAGAAATTGCTTCAAGAAGGAAGGAGTAGGGGTGCCTGGGTGGCTCAGCTGGTTAAGCATCTTTCTCTTGGTTTCAGCTCGGGTTAGATCTCAGAGTGGGATTGAGCCCCGTGTGGGGCTCTGTGTTCAGTGGGGAGCCTGATTGAGGATTCTCTCTCTCCTTCCTCCTCTGCATCTCCCCCAGCTCTCTCTCTCTCTCTCTATCTCTCAAAAATAACATAAATAATTTAAAAATGAAGAAGGAAGAAGTAGTATGTGTTATTGAACAATGCTAAGAGTTAAGAAAAAAAGTGAAAATTGGATTGGACTACAGGGAAGTCATTGGTAACCTTAACATCAGAGAGTTAAGTGCTGGAGAAAGGGATCCTAAATGGGATGGAGTTGAGTAGAGTACTATGAACAGGAGATGAAAGAATGGAAACAAGACCAGTGACAGCGATTTCAAGATGTTTTGCTGCTAATAGGGCACAGGAAAGTACAGTGGTATATGGAAATAAAAAAGGATTTTGTGATTAATGATAATAAAAATTTATCTTTATTTATATAGGAATAATCTTGTATTAATAGAGAAATGTTACAGAGCAAAGAACAGATGAACTCTAGGAGCAAAATGTTGGACAAGATAAACTCCAGGGAGTAACAGAATGGTTGACCTCAAAAGTTATCTAGGGCCATGGTTATGGGCCAATCTTCCTCAAGTTTGTACTTTTGTGCACATATAAACAGACTGATAAATGATGGAATAAAAAATACTTATGCCTATAATATCTAATCTGCATGCCAAGGCCTTGTCTGCCTCTTTACAAACTCCTATCTTTACTATCCTACCAATAAGTGGAAGAGACTCTAATCTGCTTAGTTATATTACAGGACACTGAATCTGCCATATTTACCAGTGGGTAGAATCACTGGCTATTCAAAGGTCATATAGAAAGGTGTGATCCTTGGGGCACCTTTAGGTGGCTCAGTGGCTGAGTGTCTCTGCCTTTAGCTCAGGTTGTGATCCCAGGGTCCTAGGATTGAGTCTTGCATCAGGCTCCCTGCAGAGAGCCTGCTTCTCTCTGTGTGTCTCTCATGAATAAATAAATAAAAATCTTTAAAAAAATGTTTTTAAAAAGAAAGGTATGATCCTCTCATTGGCTTCCTCCTTTTTTGTCACTACACTGGTAAGAGGCCAAAGGCTTCAGTCCAAAAAGCACCCCCTCCCCCATTCTCTTCTCTTTTCCTGTCTTGCTTTTCTGATGAAAATCTTTCCTATAGGGAGGAGGCTTCAGGCAACCTTTTGCCCTCTTGACTCTCTTCTATTCTCTCCCCTACACTCTAAGAAGTAGTTGGTAATCCCATGGCTTTTTTTCCATCAATGGAGACCCGTTAGATTTCTCTCTAGCAAATCCTTTTTTTCTTTCTAAAGTGTAATAAATCCTGAAATTCGGATTTGAGCTTAGGACCTACTAGGTCGATTTTTCCTACCCACGTTGCCATGGATTAGGAAAAAATTCAAGAATTTTAGGTACCTTGGGAAAATATCAAATAATAATGACAAAATATTATCTCCGGAACAAAATCACAAAGGATTGATAGCCTAGGTTCCGGCAAAGAAGTCCCTGGATGTTAGACCAGGACCAGAGTCCTCATTCATCCTAGGACATTAGAAGATCTGAACCAAAGAAGATGTCTTTACTCCCATAAACTCAAACCACTGTATAGAGAATGATATTGGCAAATCCAGGATGTTATCATG
Organism: Canis aureus; assembly: GCF_053574225.1. Classification (NCBI taxonomy): domain Eukaryota; kingdom Metazoa; phylum Chordata; class Mammalia; order Carnivora; family Canidae; genus Canis; species Canis aureus. The sequence continues at coordinate 9,435,958 of NC_135624.1, read as the reverse complement.
GACTCTGATCCACTCATTAACTAGTTACAATTCTGGGTGGTTCCCCACTTCAGGCCACTGCTTTCCTCTTTCAGTGACTGTCCACTTGATCAAACCTTTGTGTTCTCCTCATCTAACTCTCTCATTAAAACAAAAAGCAAAAAACACATATTTAAGTAATTTGATAAGATTTCTCTTAAGTTGGTTAGAACCATTGATAAGTATCTCTGGACCCATGAGGACTTAGCTAATTGTGCATCTTTTATGAATAATTTTATCAATGAATCACATTACATCATCTTCTCTAGTAGAAGTCTTACCCAAAACTAGTTTATTGTATGTAAATTTCTTGAGATTTGGAGCTACATCATAGTCCTGTCTGCCTTCCTCCAAACTCTGCACATACAAAACTTCTATTTATTATTTAATTGAAAGAGATTGCATATATCATATAAACTGAAAGCCCCCAAAGAGAAAAACAACTGACACCCCATACTTAAAAGAGTTCATTTATATATTAAAGTTTGCCAACATCAGCATTTGAACAACCTCTTATTTTTAACTTTTTTTTTTTTTTTTATACACAATCTCTAGTTCATTCCTTCTTTTATCATGACTTTCTGCCCTCCCAGCCCAGGTGTTGGCTATTCCAGTGATTAGATCAAAGATGACCTTTTTGTGTGAAGACAGAGGTAAAGAAAATACTTATTAAAAGTCTCTGCCTTTTGTATGTCATCATTTGAGTTTTCCTTTCCCATGTGATAAAGGAACAATGTTCTCCTTTATCATTTTCCTGAGTTTTAATGTATTTAAAAGAAAAAAATATATAGCGTTCATTTTTTTTCTTTATTCTTTCTTTATCTCATTTCTTTTGTTGCGGTTGTTGCTTTTCTATGACTTGAATATGCAGTTAGGTACTAATTGCAATTTTTTTTGTCAAATAATCTATCTTCCATTTTTATAGCATACATTATTTATATTTCTAAAGCACTGTATTCATCCATGTGAAATTTCTTTTCCTCTGCCAATCTGATATATAATAATAATTATTATGGCACTGGTGGAAATCACTGCCCTGTGAAATCCAGACTACTCTTCATCAGATCCCTTTAAGTGACAACTTGAGATTTCAAGAGAAAAAAAGGGTCCTGGTACTCCAATGGAGGCTTAAGAAAGAGAGAGAAAGGAAAAGAAAGTTGAAAATAATAATAAATGGACTTAGAAGGCAAGGTCTGCCAAAAAGAGGTCAAAATGATTTCTAGGGATACCTGATAAAAAAGAACATTGTGAAATACAAATGAGAGTTCAATGAATGGTTGGCCGAATCGAGAAAATAAAAACCAAAATATGGGTTGACCTAACTCTTTGCAGGTCCTCTGTTTCCATCTTAAGCAGACAAAAAAAGATCCACAAAGATTATACAGTAAGAACCAAACACCAAGAATTTGCCACCAAGGGGTCTTCTGGCCATCAAGAGAGTAATGGATTTCCTAGTTCCCTAAAGCTTAAAGATGAGGATGGAGAAATCTAAACCTATGCTGGTCAGAGCACTTAGTGGCCTTGTATATATGAAGGGGGAGACGATCTATGGATTTTGAGTATTACACCTAGAACATTCTTTTTCCCATTTTCTTCTACATTTACTGAAGTCTCTTCTTTATTTACATGCTTTCAGGTACACTCTATTCTGATCATTATCATCAACCTTTCCTTTCTAACAATTATAATTCTTAATATGTTCACACTCCAAATGGATAAATTCAGACCTTTCTTTTCCTACTTTCTTTCTCTTCTTTATATCTCACAATAATTATCTTTAGCACAGTTCAAGAATATGTTTGGTAACTTGCAAAGTTCACTGCCCTTCAAGAAAATGTTCAAGGAGAGTTTTCTATTGCTATTAGGCACACAGTGATATAAACCTACTTAAATTAACCTTAGAACTTCATAGTGAACATTCTATTCTAGTGTCTCCATCATAGTTATTCTGGCCTTTGGATACTTTTGCATATCAAGACTCCCATCTACTTAAAAAGTTCAGTACACATTTATGATTACTATTACTATTATTATAATTACTACCATTAGTAGTACTAGTAATTTTATTTGTGAACTGCATCTATATTTTTCTACCTTTTATTTGGTATATTTTAAACCTTCAAAAAGTTACAATATTAATATAATAAATGCTCATACATCATTCACCTAGAATCATAAATTGCTAACATTTTGCCACATGTGCTTTATGTTTCTTTCTGAATAATAATATCATCACTGTTATCATTTTGCTAAATCATTTAAAAGTGAGTTACAAGCTTTATGGCCCTTTATTCTAAGTATTCAGTATGTGTCATAAGAACAAGGACATTCTCTAATGCAACCATAGTACATTTTACTAATTAAGGATAATTAACATTGATAGACACATTTAAATTTTGCCAATAATCCTAATAATATCCTTTATAGCACTTTTTTTTTTACAGGTAACAATCTAATCCAGTATCATAGTCTATTCTTACATGAGAGTATCAACTTTCTTTCTCCCATTACATATATAAATAATCTAGATTTTAATTTCATGTCTCTGGCAATAACCCAATAACTTAACACTCCTGTTCATTTACAAATTTCCTGAATTTGAATTTGTAGAACCATTTGAGGGGTCTATATCCTGGTATGTTTTCCTTTATGGCCTTCTTTTTTTTTTTTCTTTTTCTTTATGGCCTTCTGATGGCTCTGAAGAGCCTATGCTTTTAGATAACCTCTGTAACCCAACTTAACCACTTAATCTGGTTTCCTTCCCCTTAAATTTACAAACTCTTCCTAAAATCCCCTTCTGTTCTTGGATGTGGACAGCGCAATTACCTCCATCCTGCATTCGTGCTAGAAAAGTATATAGATCTGCATCATTTAACCATCTAGCTGTCCATTACCAGAAAGTACCAATCTTTGACAAATTCAGCTCTTTGGACTTACATGGGAGAGACAACTGACTGACTTCCTATTTCCTTCTCCTTGCCAAAAGTCTTGTTTGACCAGCTCAGTATATGTCTTAGCAATATTCTCATGGTCTGTGGACATGGGCTCATACACACAGAAGGAGCTATAGTACTAAACAGAGGTTTAACATTTCTGGGGTTTTAGGAAACTCTACCCACCATCTTGAATTCTAAGGCTCCATGACGTGCAAAAAAATATATACATGCACAACCTCTTGTTATCCTCTCATGCTGCTGTTTAACATCATAAAACAAGTTCTATTATTCCCCCACACACTGCTATGCCAGTTCTGCCCTTGATTTACTTTGCACTGTTATTTTAAGGAGTTGTTTTTTAGTAATTTACTGATGTTTCATCTGAAAGGTGGACCAAAACTTTGAATGAGTAGTACATAGATTTCCTCTCACTTGTTACCATACAATTTAATATATTACTATGTTATTTCTGAAAAATTGACACTGATAAAATCCCCAAAGGAAATATGTAATATCCACTACTGCAATTCTAAACACATATAGCCATACTATCATAAATGCATATTTGTTACTTTAATGTCTATTCATGACCTTCATTGAAATTTTCTAACATTATAATCCCATGATATCATGCTCACTCTCTCCATAGTTATACACTGAGGTACTTTAGACAAACCACATAGCACAGGTCCTTTCCAGAAAGAAAGAAACTCTTGGCTTATTGGATAGAAATGTTACAAATTATCCATCCAAAGCATAGATCATAAACTTGACCCCCTTTTTAGATTTTTATTGGTACTGAAATAATTGATACTGACAGAACAAAGAGAAGATTCTTACAACCATAAAAATCACTTTGCTGCTACCAATATAACTGAATCCTACCTCTAATGGATTATGTGGCCAGGCCAGGCTCATAATAACATTTAGTAACTAACTCTGTCCATATGCTGGTGTTCAATGACTAAAGGCCCCATTTAATTAAGAAGATGGATTTATATGTGCCAATAATTCAGGTTACAGCTTTGAGAGCATAGTATTACTCAAGCTAAAGAAAATCTTTTTAGCCTGACCACTTTTTTTCTTACTAAGTATACTTCCCATTTCTGTAAGACATCTGATTAAAAGTATAGCTATAATATCAGATACGCTTTAGATATATGAAAGTATAATATTATTTAGCACATGTTTGTAAAATTCACATCAGGATAACTGTCTCCAATTTTTTAAAAAGACTCTCTTAACAAAGAGGGATTATTAATCTTGTGAAAACCTGATGTTGAGATAAATTTACTTATCAGACACAGACATGGAAAAACATAGCCAGTTTAACTTAGGAGCAAAGTTATCTAGAAATAACTTAATGGGCCCCATCATATGCGGTTTTATATATTTTATTATTTGCTCTAGTCATAAATCATGACAAGTATACCCCTGGCTAAAACATCTTCTGGGAATAAAGGACCTTCATTGCAAAGTTAATGCTAAAAAGTACTTTGTAAATCAAATGAAACAGAACCACTGAGGCTCAGAGCCATGAACTTCAGAAAGTTCCTAGGTCAAAGCTACACATTGCCTCAAGCTAAACAAAGATAATTGAAGTGACCAGTCCCAGACAACGCAGAGAAGTGTTTTTGTGGAGCAGCTATTATCCACCAGGCATTTTGATGATCTGAGCCACCACAACAGTGCACGAGAGTTGTATTCAGCTTCCCAGTACTGTAGTAATCACTTCCTTCATTTGAGGTGCTTCTGGCATCTCCAGCTCTCTTTATACACTCCCAGAGCATAAGACGATCTGACTTCAGTCATTTACCTCCTCTTGATTGACCTAGTGATATTAGATATACTGAAAATTTGATAGGATATGTTCATCCAGCATTTACATTCTAAACTTTTCATCTCTATTAATGGAATAAAAATAGAGAGCCCATTCAGCTGAAGCAAGATGAAGCTCATTTCTGGAGTTGTGGCGAATCAAAGTTACTTGCCAACAGGTGCCTCTTCCAGAATCCAGGGCTGTGGCCCAGATCCCTCAGCATACTTCCTTTCTCCAGAAATATTTCTTTCCTGGCCAGAACACAAGTCAAGCCTCACCCCCAATTACTCTCATGTTAGCCAAACCTGCTCTTCTCTCCTTCCCACCTTAACATCTATGTACACTGGCAGTAAAAACTTGGGCAAGTGAAAGAGGATGTATACATTCCACATTCTTCTAGATATGGCAAAATGCAGTCATTTTAATAATGGGAGTTTGAAAAAAAGGAATTAGGGAGTAAGAGATTCACCATAGCCTTGAGTATTCAGTGTCATAACAAAATGAATAAAGTTATTCAGAAATAAAGAAAGAGAAAACTGCTTGCCCCACTTGCTTACTACTTAAAGTTAAGCATCAATATTTCAACTTAAGTTTTGAATGCCTACGGCACCTACATTAGTCTAATTAGACTAAGGGTGGTGAGAGAATATGGACCAGGAGATAAAAATCCCAGGGCCTTAGATTAATTTATATAGGTTTCATAGGAATTACTAGTAACCACAGCAATTACCTTTCACCTCCTTAAAAAAATTATCCTCATTGTATGTTTACCCAACTTCCCTACCTTATATTTAATAGAAACATATTCTCACTACAGGGTGCCTGGGTGGCTCAGTTGGTTAAGCATATGGCTCTTGATTTCAGCTGGAATCATAATCTCAGATCTTAAGATTCTCTCTTTCCTTCTCTCTCTCTCTCTCTCCTCTTCTGCCAATCCCCCAGCCCCGCTCACCCATGTGCACGCTCCCTTTCTCTCTAAAAGAAAATACATAAAAATTTTAAAAATATATTCTCAGTATGATGTCTGTCCAACTTATCTTCCATGTAGACATTTAATATCTCTTCATAATCTCTTTAGTAAGTATTAAGTGTATTTATGGAAACTACACAAATGGTTATGGTAAAAGATGTGTCTCTAGTGATTCCTCAGCCAGTGTCTAGAAGTCTTTACTCCTAGATCTCCCACTACCTAACAAGAAAACCACCCTAGAGTACAGATAGAAAGTCTATAAGAGGTAACTATATTGTATAGTATGCCTGCTGATTGAACTATGTCAGGTGCCATAACATCCACCCACAATTAAAAGGCAACTGACATCAACTTTGTGTTTTCACAAGTCAACACGTCATTCTGCACTCAAAAATAACATGGTTATTTATTTTGAGATATTATAGTATCATTTCGGTATCTAATAGGATGTTTGGATTTTAACCACTATTCAATCAGCACAAGTGGATTAACTAAATGGTCAATTTATAAAGACGATGTCAGTCTTATACCAAAGTTTTAACAAAGGTTGAAATTATTGCTGAGGTGTTAGAAAACATCAATCATCTTGGAAAACTCTGAAGATTCCAAACAGCATGGTAAACTAAAAGAAAGGAGAAACTAAATTGTTTCCTTTATAAGTGTCTATATTTTTAAGCCCATGCAGCTAAGTAAAGTGTTTGTGGCTGAATGCATCAGTCTTTCTCCTGGGGGAGCCACTCTGAATGGACTAAAAATATTTTTATTTTTTTCTCCTTTCAGCAATATGGGTTGATTATGGACCTCCCCACCTCCCTCCACTCTGTTAAATAACAAATAAAAAACCTGAAGCTAACTACTGCATGTTGATCTTACTGGGTGAATACCTGAAAATGTTTTTTCATGGCAAAGAGAATCCCTTTGAATCCCAAATTCCATTACTTATATTGGCCACTTCTACAAACTACTTCAGAGAGTATGCATTGCATTTAATCACCCATTTTAAGTACTGAAATTTAATACCTGATAATGGAATTTATTCCTTAAATTCGCTACCCTAAGAGAGGTGTACTATCCACCGGAAGGAGTTTTATCTGGTTCCAGCAAACACATTCTGAGCAATTTAAGTGTGGGATTTCTAGTCCTCAAATCTAAAACCCTGTCTTTTATATCACCATTTCAAAATCAAATGAGATTTCTTACATTAGCCATGGGAAGAGTAGACCTGCAAACTGAAAGGCCAATGATCTCCCATTCATCTATTACTAGATCTAAAATTACTGTATATTAGCTTCATCCTGTGAGTTATGAGATCACCATAGCTCACACTGAACACATGCCAAATGCCCTAACGCCTAATAAATAGGAAAGGGTAGGCCAGGGCCCTCTATATTCCAGCACCATAAACTAAGCTGGGCTCATCAGAGTGAGTATGAAAGAAGTTTGAAAAGGGAAGAACAAGTTCACATAATAGGGCCCGGGACAGAAAAGTTTAACAGGGAAATAAGGTGGAAGGAAAGTAAACCAAAGAACAAAAAGGTAAGGACTAAATGGGAGTCCAGTAAGAGCAGTAATGACCAGGGTTCTCAAGGCAAAGACCAAGGTTGTGAGACATCAGACGTTCAGAGTTAAAGGCAGCTTCTAAGGATGCACTATACAATAAGTGGATTGCCAGCTGGAGATGGTTGCTGCCAATGAAAACATAAAATAATTTATTTTTTAAGTTGTAGATCTGAAGATTTTATAAGAGCTCTAACACTTGCTTTGGCCAATGGAACACATCATTATCAACCCTGTAAAATCAAGTATCCATATCTTTTGTACTTTTGCATCAGGGACATATATGTAGATGTGTCAATACATACACAGTCTCTACATTTGATTATATTAAGTTTGGGGATGAAAATTTCAGGCAGTTTAGTCACAGTGAAATAGGGTTTCCCAATCTCTTTAATGGATTCTGACACATTAGTTGAATCTTTACTAATTTGTACTCAAGATAAGTACATATAAAATTTCCCTGAACCTCTTTCTTTTTCCTGAACTTTTCTTCCTGATTATAATTTAAATAAAATGTCCCATAATTAATTTTCAGAATGTAAATGTCTCACTCCCACTTGCCATGAATCATTTTTTTAATTGCCCTACTTTTTGACCTAGTAATTATTGCTTGTCTGAATTATATTAGTTCTCCCCTCCCCCAATCAACCAATCTGGACAGTATGTCGTAACATTATAAAAATTTACAAGTGTATCTTACAAACCAAAATGGAAAGCTATTTTTTATAAATACACTCATAATCATTATTTTATGGATGCCTTTATCTAACAACCATCTATTCAACCCTGGAGTAAGAAAGCTCCAAATGAGTCTTAAATATGGGGAATAATGTTCCCATACCACTAATATCATGAAGACTGTCTAAGTAAAATGTCGCTCATACAGATCAGTAAATAAATGTATTTTAAGTGTCCCCAACTTTTGAAAATATACAAATAAAAATCTTCATTTAGTATTAGAATTCTAGATTCAAACTAAAACCAGCATACAATTGGTAATAATTTTGCCTATCTTTTGCCTATAATACATCCCCCTTTTATTCCAAAAATAAATTATTTGGGGATCCCTGGGTGGCTCAGCGGTTTAGCGCCTGCCTTCAGCCCAGGGCGCAATCCTGGAGTCCCGGGATCAACTCCCACATCGGGCTCCATGCATGGAGCCTGCTTCTCCCTCTACCTGTGTCTCTGCCTCTCTCTCTCTCTCTGTGTGTGTGTGTCTCATGAATAAATAAATAAAGTCTTTAAAAAAAAGAAATTATTTTAAGTCAATTTTCCAGAATATACAAGTAGACAAGACAGGCTATAAAGCATACACTGAGAAATACTATCAATTATTTAAATTAATTTTGAGAAAATTAGAGAAGGGAAAAATTGATTTTAGACAACGGATCTTCTTCCTTCCTATACTCACAGAGCAGAGGGCCCACACAACTCCTTAGAATTTCCTATGTCTTATTTTCACTAAAGCTATCTGGCTCTTCCACTCCTTTGGAATGTCTTTTATTATTGCACCTTCCACCAAATATTAGGATATGGCCTTATGGCAAGAGGCAGCATGTCAAGGCAGAAACACTGTGGCCTTGGGAGTTAGAACTAGGTTTGAATCTCAGACGTGCTCTTTATTCCTCTGAGCCTAATTTCAAGTGTCATAGTGAGGAGACTATGAGATAATCTAAATTAAAGCATGTATTACAATACCTGCTATATAATAGGGAACCAATAAATGCAGTTTTCTTCATTTTTTTCCTTTATTGAAAGAAATTAAAGTGACATTCAAAAAAGCCATGTTATACAAATATTTTAAAGCAAATAACTTAACAATGCTTCCACCTTAGAGCCACTGTATCAAATGATCTTTTAAAAGGTACACGTGGTGGTATGACAGCACACAGTAGACAAATTAAGATGTTTTCTATATACATGGCAAGCCAAAGGAAAAAAATGTATATATGACACCACTAGTATCATAGGTGAAAGGAATAATAACTTAAAATTTCATCAAAGACCTAAATACATACTAAGAAATATTTTAGTAAACATGTAATATCCAAGACGCCTGATTTTCAAAGTTCTTGAGCACAGAAATGTGATTGAAGATACACATCCAACCTTGGGCACTTTCACAAATCCATTGACAAAGTAAACAAGCAAGGAGAAAAATATTAACCAAGAGTTTCTTTGCCCATGGTAGGTGTCTTAGCATCCTCCAAAGCTCTAAACAGAACTGGCTTAATTTGGAAATACTGTCAGATAATAAAAGCACCTGTTATAACAGAAGAAAACAAAGCAAAACCAAACTTTTATTTGTGACCTCAGATCTAGGGTCACTCTCCTGAACCCAGGAAACTCTATACCAAAATTCTTGGAATCAATCCATAAAATGTACCAAATTTAAGCTCAATGGCACAAGGTGCCAATATTATTATTAATGGGTTAATGAAAACAGCTACTTCCACATTGGGACAAATTCAGTCTTCCCTGACATAGACTTACAGAGAAATACCCTTTTGAGGAAAAAAAAAATCTTGTGTTTTATTTACATAATGTGCCTTTTCTACCCTCCAAGAGTCTAGCATTATGATATAATTGGCATTTAACATCAATAAAATTAAAATAAATGAATATAATAAACAGAATGTAATAAAAACCTAAGCATGCCTAATTCTGAGTCCTTCTAGATGAAAAGAAGAGCCTATCATCACAGGATCTCTGTATCACTAATGGTAATAACCCTCTAGGGCACTATAACTTTTCAGCAGGTATCAGACATAACACAAATTCAATACAATCAGTTAGATGTAAAATACAGACTTAGCAACAATATAAAGATCAATCAACCCAGGTCCAGTATAACTACTGTTACCCCACAACCTAAGAAGGTAGAGAAAATCTTTTGGTAGGGCAAAGTCTACCTCTAAATAAATGCTACCTAAATAAATGCTTAACAATTCATATCCAATATGATTTTACTTTTAGATGCCTTGAAAGTTATGAGTCTCAGCTCTAATCTACACTAAATTGACAAAGCCAAAATTATCCTCATATACTCTAATATACTATAGGATTTCCATATTATACACACACATTCATATATACAGAATCAATTATAGTCCAGCTTGCAATTTCTATAAAGCATTATTATGAAAGTTCATTTTCAGAAACAATTTATAGAACTATAAAAGTTAACATTATCTCTATATTTTTCTTATTAATACAGTATTTATTTGTCTTCCCTGTCAAACCCTGAGCCAACCCGGGCTGCCTGGAAAAGTATAGGAAAAGGAACATACAAGACAGATGCAATGCAGGAGAAGGACCTATGGGAGGTGGAGACGGCTACTTCTCATAGAGAAGAGGATGAGAAAGGCCACCATCAGGCAAAAGAACCCCATGGACCCTAGAGGGCAAAGCCCAGAATGGTGTAGAAGGGCAGGTTTCCCGGCATCAGCAATGATAAGGCTCCCAGACACAGTCCCAATTCCAACCCTAGAACCAGCCATCCCTACCATTGGCAGCCCCAGACCCAATGCACTTGGTGGTTGTGTCAATGTCCCTTGAAACAGTGCTGGTTCAGAAGCTGTGGTTAGGAATAAGTGGGGTCAGGGGATGCAGGGCTGCCAAGCTGCTGAGGCTCTCACCTGTCAGTGTCTCCAGTGAATTTAGCACCACTGTAGACAGTGATCAGCTCAATAGCTGAGAGATGCTCCTGACTAAGAGGGTGGAGATGAACTTTGCACAGTCATACATTTTCAGAGGACGAGGGGCTGTGGCAGGAGAGCTGCTCCCAATCCAGAGAAGACAGAGAGCTAATGTAATCTATATTCTTAAATGATATTAATTAATGATCTTATTTATGTGATGTTGCTAGAGGGACCAATATATGACTAGCACATTTATGTAGCAAACTATGAAAATTTGAAGATCTCAAGAAATGTTCAAGTTATTTTAAAAGTCCCATATTAGGGCACCTGGGTGGCTCCATGGTTGAGCATCTGCCTTTGGCTCAGTTCATGATCCTGGAGTCCTGGGATCGAGTCCCGCAACAGGCTCTCTGCAGGGAGCCTGCTTCTCCCTCTGCTTGTGTCTCTGCCTCTCTCTGTGTGTCTCTCATGAATAAATAAATAAAATATTTTAAAAAATAAAATGAAAGTCTCATATTATAACTAATATAGAATTCCATGTCACTTATTATTTAGCACCTCAATAGGTAAAAACAATTAATTATTTGGTATGGAGATTAACCACCTCTGTTCATTAGGAAAACATCAGCCTGATCAAGTTGTTCAAAGAATCTGAGATTTGACTGATTCTGCAGATAGCTTCCTGTATGACGAAAGAACACAGCCATGTGCCAAAATGAAACAAACCAAGTGCCAAGACAGGGCCAAAATAAGACTGCTCTACAGTTGCTTTTGTTCTCTGCTAGGTTGGAAGGACACAAAGCTGAATAAAGCACACGTTTGCTCTTAGGAAAGATTGTGGAATTTCTATTGCTTATCAAAGTGATCTAGCTCTTCTGTTTGCATTTTAATCAGTTCAGATGAATCAGTTCAGAATACACTTCAGAATACAGATGAAAACTGTGAAATAAGCAATATATTTTTTAAAAAACCTTGATTCAATTTGCATTTTATGGCAATGAGTGAGAAATTAGAAATCGTTAGATATAGCTTGTTCCATTGAAATACAAAGGATGGATTTGTCTGATAATGATGAGGGCTAAACTCTAGGGTTCCACAGACAGTAGCTCTTAAACTTTAGAATATATAAGGTTTACTTGGAGAGCATGTTACTCTTTTCTATTCCTGAGCTCCATCCAGAGATTCTGGGTTAATAGGTTTGAGGTGGAGCCCACACATGTGTTTTTCTAACCAGCTTCCCAGCGTTGCTGATGGCTTTGGTTGTTGAACCAAACACACTAGCAGCACTGCCCTATACTGTCTCTGGTTCTGGGATTGGCTGTCTCTGAATTCCAGGATTCCATCATAATCCAGCTCTGGTCACAGCTAAGTCACATGAACAATCCCAGCAAAGTTCACAATAAGCACTAAAAATTAATCTTGAAATACTTCCGCAATATAGTTACTGAAACCAACCCCATAAATGCTGATTTGCTAGCTTTAGTTTTGTGCCATACTAGGTTATCTCCAATTATCTCCAGGGGTGATATAACAGTTTCACAAAATTAATTTTACTCCATTTTAATTGAATGAGGCTCACAACTGGAAAATGAATGCAAAATTTGTTGGTTAAAGTGAAAGTAAAGAACAGCTGAATCCATTAACTCTGCTCTTATAACCTAAAGCTCTTTGCTTAATTTTGTTAAATTCATTGAGGATTTTGCTTTTAACTTGGACCTTGTGCCTTATTCTAACAGAGTGGCAAAATGCTATGGTCAAGCTGCAAACTATTTATGGAAGGATAATTACAAATACGTAAAGGCTCTGATGAACCCAGTAACAGGCAGTGGCATGGTGGCACTGCCACTCTATGGTTAAAGAGATAGATGACTTACACGTCCTTCCTTTCACTAACATATTAGCTCCAAAATGAGTTAGTGAGAACTAAAATGATAGTCCTTAAAAACTGATGATTTATCTCTATCTTAAAGCTAACTAATTGTTTTTAAAAGAATGTTTTTTTTTCCTAAGTGGCAGTAAATTGTTCTAGAAACAAACATGAAACATAATCCCCAAGTCTTTGGGGGAAAAAAAAGCTATTCTAAATGTATGAGAAAATATTATTTAATATTTTCCCCCAATATATGTATGCAGCTATGAATTTCTAATATACAGTCTCTTTTTAAAAGTGAAACAAGAGGGGGATCCCTGGGTGACGCAGCGGTTTGGCGCCTGCCTTTGGCCCAGGGTGCAATCCTGGAGCCCCAGGATCGAGTCCCACATCGGGCTCCCGGCATGGAGCCCGCCTGTGTCTCTGCCTCTCTCTCTCTCTCTCTCTCTCTCTCTCTATGTCTATCATAAATAAATAAAATCTTTTTAAAAAAGTGAAACAAGACATGAAATAAACGCCTACCACCTGCTTACCATAATGCTATGCGATTTAAGGTTTACAAAAAAAGGAAAAAAAGCATAAGAATTCTTTTTTTCTGTTCTTAAAATGCTTACATTCCTCATATGGAGACAAAGCTAATCTATATGTAGAAAAAAAAATATAGGAAACAAATGTCAGGAGCACCTGGGTGGCTCAGTGGTTGAGCATCTGCCTTTGGCTCAGGTTGTGACCCCGGGGTCCTGGGATTGAGTCCCGCATCAGGCTCCTCACAGCAAGCCTGTTTCTCCCTCTACCTATATCTCTGTGTCTCTCATGAATAAATAAATAAAATCTTTTGTTTAAAAAAAGGAAAAAGAAAACAAATGTCAAAATGCCTGACATTATTTTTGCGTAAGAAATATAAAACAGAGTATTTACTGTGGGTTGGAAGAATACTGGGAAGTTCTTGGAACATGTGGGACTTCCATTAGACCTTTTCAATATGGAAGATTTAGAGGATGAAGGGGGAAAGGCAGGGCATTATATGAGCAAAGGTTATGGAGTAGCAACTGAAAGTGAATGGATGTTGTAGGAGAGGGTATAGGAAGAGCAATACTGTCTTGCTGGAGCAGAGGTTCCTTATGGCCTAGAGAGTATAAGAAATAACTTGAAAAAGGAAAAGTAATGCAAATTATGGAAAGTCCTAGAACCAAAGAGAAAAATCTGGACATAATGATATAGGTAATAGGGAGCCATGCAGATTTTAAGCAATGATGACATGTTGTCAGTTGTTTTTGGAAGAACAAGTTGATAGACGTGAGGTAGGAAGGATTACAAGCAAGGTGAAGCAACGGAGAAGGAAATTCAAGACTCACTTCTAGAAAATACAGGCAAGAAATACAAACGTATTTAGTTATAAAAATAAAAGCCCAAAACATTAGAGTAATCAAATGTGGGGGGTGGGGAGGAGGTGAGCCACAACAACTACCAACAAGAAAACTAAAAAAAATAAATTAGACAAGAAAAAAGTCTTCATCTCTTGAAGAAGACATTATTTCCATATTTATAAAATAATTTCGTTCTTTTACACATATAGCGTGCAAGAAAGTCAGTATTCACAACTTCCAGCTTTATAAGAAGTACAGCCCTGAAGGAGATGGTAGGTAACACAATAGCTTATAGCCTCTTAGATCACAGATCTTTTGATCTTACAAAAAAGAAAGGAAGGAAGGGAGGAAAGGGTAGGAGGGAGGAAGGGGAAACAGAATTCATAAAATGTGTGTACTGTATCAAATGGAGTTTTGTCCAAATTTTATTGTCTACCAGCCATTTAATAAATATTTAATGAGAACCAATCATGTACTAGCCATGTGTTAGGTGCAGTAGACAAGGTACACGTGCCTAAGGTCAGCTGAGAACTCCTCCAAGCACCACATATACATAAGAATCTGTCCTCCTCAAAGCAGCCATAAACTTGAAAACCAAGCACCAAGTGGACATCACTACACTGTCTTGAACAATAACAAAACTGCTTATCCTTTACTAAAGGAAGTCTGAATTATAGGATGACAAGAAAAGACGGAATTCTCCTGAATGTGGAAAGTTTAACTACTGTTGGATGCAGTTCTCTTTCATAAAAACTTCCATGTAAAGAGTTTATCCTATAGCTTTCAGAGTTCAAAAAGATGTAATCAAACCAGGTGTTGATTACCAAAAAGAAAAGAGGGAAGGGGGAAGACAGGGCATGCTTAATCTTTTTCCAGTGTTATCCTTTCAATAGAGAAGCATACATTTTCACCAGTTCATTACAAAACCTGATGGCATTTACATGTTCAAACACATACTCCATTTAAATGAATGCATTGTGATTATTATAATTAAGCTCCTACCTGAAATTTATAATATATGCTGAAATAAATTGCATTTCTTTATTTTGCAGTCTCCTAAACTATATTGGTCAAAGTGCCTTTGGGCGTATTCCCTACTTATACAAATCTAAATGGCAAAAGCAATAAACGAATGGGCTCATGAGCACCCTGTCTTATCATTTTGCAGCTTTCCTTCAAACAGTGGGAAATAGAATTTTTTAAAAAGTAAGCAACAATGGGCAACTTCAATAGGATCTTTGAGTTTTAGGTACTCATCGATCAGAAAATTGAAAATCAAGCTTGTTTGACAAAAGGTGTAGTGAATGAAATTGTTTTTCTTTTTAATTTTTATTTATTTATGTTAGTCACACACACAGAGAGAGAGAGAGAGGCAGAGACACAGGCAGAGGGAGAAGCAGGCTCCATGCACCGGGAGCCCGACGTGGGATTCGATCCCGGGTCTCCAGGATCGCGCCCTGGGCCAAAGGCAGGCGCTAAACCGCTGCACCACCCAGGGATCCCTGAATGAAACTGTTACTTAAAAAAATTTTATGTATACTTTTCTATAGTGGCTCAACTTTTTTTTTCAAATTATGGAAATCTTTTAGATCCTAAAAAAAAAAAAAAGCTACTGTCAATACACATTGATTAAATAGCCAAAAAATGTCAAAAAAAAAAAAGCAAATACCATAATACTGAACTAAAGAATTCTGTCTGAAGAATCTTTGCTGCAATTCTTTAGCACAGTCTGAAAGTGAGGAAAAGCCTGACTAATCACGATCTACTCAGCAATCATCAGCTTAAAAAAAAAATAGTCCCATTCGATAGTAAGTTATAAAATCAAAGCTCTGAATGTCTTTGGCAATATATTTTATTTTGCCAAATAAAAACAACAGTGATGCTAAAAGCCACGTTAATAACCAGAGAACAGTTTTAAATGACTTTAGAATTAAATCTCCTTTCTTTTCAGTAAGTTCTCATGTTAAAATACTCAGTGTCAAAGTTTATATTATAGAAATTACAATGAAAAATATGTCATGTCTGAATCGACAGATACCTAAGACATTTGAAGTAAAGGTGTTTTTTTTTTTAAGTACCATCCTACTATGTATCATGTTCAAAATTGACAGTTGCACGGCTTCTCATTTTAATATATGTGGTTTTGTAGTACAATTAAATGCGTCAGACAGACGCAATTAAGGGATGGAACAGCAGTATCTGTTATATCCTCTTTGAACATACAGATGTTGAATGATCATACCTCACCAGTACATGCCTACTGCAACTCATGTTTCACTTTCCAAATCAGGGTTTAAAACAGAGCAGACTGCACTTTTGATAACATCTGCTACAACAAATAACAAAAAAAGAGTGTGAAGTCTGATGAATGTTTAAACAGAACATTTTTTATGGATCAGCTAAATCTTTTCTGCTTTTTAATTAAAAGTAAAGAAAATGGAACTTAATTATCCTGTAAAGATTAGCTTGTGGGCATCTTCCTGTAAATTACTTCTAATTGAAAGCAAATTGTCAAGTGACATTCAAAGTACTGTCCTTTAAAACACAGCTGTTCTACTGCTGATTTCAGTGCGTTGCAGTGTTTTCTTGTTACAGTATGGCATATTTGAATATTTTAACAATTTCACTGGTTTTGTATAGATTTCCATTTAACATATCTTAATCACATTTCTTCGTGTAAAAAGTTAGCATCAGAAGTGGTTTGCTGCATCTTGAACCAGTCTATCATGAGAGCCCTCCGCTTTTTTAGATTTGATTGCTTAAAGTACAGCTACATCTGGACAACAATGGTCCAGGAAGCGGGTGATTATGCTCATTAGGCTACTGTCACAACCCAACTTGTCAGGATACCTGTATAATTAAGTCACAGTTTATCAATGCTTTAAAGTATATTAAAAGTCCAAATAATTCATAGTAGAAACTGAAAATAAACAATTTTTGGAATTGAGCACTTGATAAAAACTCCAATTTCTTTTAAAAATTTCAAATAAACACCTAATGGGAAATATGAAAACACCTAACATAGGAATTCTTAATGCAAGACTTTAATATGAAAACCAATAAGATGCACATGAGAAACACAAATGCATTAACCCACTAAAATATGTTTCAACTTCCCTCCACTTACACGTTACCATCCACCAATTACTGTTGATTGGTTACCATTGCTTAGCACTGCACTCAAGCACCAGAGATGTAAAAAATTTGACAGAATTCCAGCTCTAACAGAATTTATATTCCAAAAGAGGGAAAAAGAAAATTAATCCTAAAATATTTCTGGTGTCAGGGATCTGTTCAGCATTCTGGACACAGACTGCTTAAAACAACTCAACAAACACAAGTCCTTACCTGCGTGGAGTACTTATCTCAGGTGATGATAAATGCTTTGAAGAAAAATAAAGCAGAATAGAGTGACAAACATTGACAAAGGAAGGAGGCATATCCTCTATGGGGTGGTCAGGGAAGACCTCTTAAATCACTCGAACAGAGCCCAAGTGGATTTCCGATAGGGAGGCGCACACACGTGTATTATGACAGTATAGAGAGGAGTCCCTTCAGAAGAATTCAGAAAGAATTTTGATAGTCCAAAAACAGCCTGAGAAAGGCCAAAATTAGGAAGTTAAAGGATTATTAATTATAATGTTTGAAGATTACATGTTTGCTTACCAAGCAACATGATTCAAACCATGAACCCAACAGACGCCTCTGTTACATCCCCAGGTAAGTAAATTATGTTCCCAAGCTGTATATTTAGCTCCAACCTTATGCAACACATGTAGCTTATTTTCATATTTTGATACATGAATGTTTTTCTCCAGAGCGAAACAATCTAGATGAGTTGCCCTGACTATAATTGACTGGTCTAGATAAATAGGTAGGTAGGTAGGTAGGTAGGTAGGTAGGTAGGTAGGTAGGTACGTAGGCGGTAGATGTGGATATAGGCAGGCAGACAGATAAATAAGGTCTTTTAACATTTAAAGACTTTTTTTGACAAGCAAAAAAGCAATTTGGGTTCTGCTTTTAGAACAATATTTGTGGAGACTGTCTAAGAAAAAGATAACTAGAAAGCAAATCCTGACTCTTATTCTCATCTGCTCAAGCACAATAACATATCCAAAAAATGAGAGGGAAAAGAAAGATAGTGAAATGGGATGTTTTGTAAAGTCACTTCAAAAGAACTGGAAAACAACATGAAAAAAAGAAGAAGAAGAAAAAGAAGAAAAGAGTAATGACTGGACTTGTTTACAAATTAGAGACATGCTCTTCCTCAGTGCTGAAATGATGTGGGCTCTTGTGTTGCCAATACCATAAATCCCACTAATTATCTTTAACAAAATTCACTGAAGGGCGATTTAAAAAACTATGTTCTAGTAATTATATAAATTATAATTGAGATGTAGAAAATACACATTTTAAAGTATAAGAATTATCCCTGGGTGGCGCAGCGGTTTGGCGCCTGCCTTTGGCCCAGGGCGCGATCCCGGAGACCCGGGATCGAGTCCCACATCGGGCTCCGGGTGCATGGAGCCTGCTTCTCCCTCTGCCTGTGTCTCTGCCTCTCTCTCTCTCTGTAACTATCATAAATAAATAAAAATTAAAAAAAAGATCTTGTTAAAAAAAAGAAATTAAATGAAAATACACAATTTAAAGTAATAAAAGAAGCAAGCATATTTTAGTTAGGCATGGTAAACTAAGCTTCTACTATGGGCACAAAATTACAATGTTATTTTTATGAAGCAACATTTAAAACATCCAGCAATGTACAAAAAGCAGCACAGTACCATCCATCGTGCACCCAAGACTTAGTCCCAAACCTGAAATGCATTACATTTAAAATATTAGGCACCAGTTGGCCATATTAAGTTTGGCTTTAAAAAAAAAACACAACCTAATTTAGCAACTTTTCCAATTATACATGCCTAAGAACTACCTGAAGGGCTTGTTAAAACCCAGATTCCAGGGCCCCTCCCTCAAGGGGCCAGTAAATTTATGAACCAGTAAATCTGGAGTAGAATTCAGGAATTTGCATTTCTAACAAGCGTTCAAGAGAATGCTGAGGCTGCTGGATTCTAGGGATATTGCAATCATTTGGCTACATAATTTCTCCACTAATTAAATGCTGTATGTTTTGCTTTTATATAAAATCAAACTTTATCCAAAGGGAAAAATGGTCACCTATTTTTTCACACCAAGAATTCAGAATACAAATTTTAAAGGAGACAAATATTTGGCTTGGGGAATAAAGAAATATTTCTTTGCCAGTAAATATTCCAGATTTTACTTATTTACACTTTTGTTCAGCAATATTATCTGTTAACCACATTTAATCATTAAATATATAAAGACAGTGAACACAATTTCAATTTCAGGGAAATCCAGATTTCAATGAAAGGAGTCTGAGGATCTTCAAATACAAAGCTGAATTTCCACCTAAATATTCCAGTTAAATTCGATGTAAATTTTATGACTTTGAAATAAAACAGAATAGAGTGATTCTTATATCAGGGAAAATATGACTCCAATTTTTATCCTCCAAAAGTCACCAACAAATAAACAGTATGATATTACGCTAAAATACTATGGCAAAAACTCATTCATTTGTTCAGTGTACCCCCAAAATTATAATTTGCTTAATTTTTTCTTTGTTCTCTCCCTACCTTGAGAAAGCCATCCTTCTCTTCTTGCTACCAAAAAGCTTCCATTTTCTTTAACTTTCAGATCAAGGTTCAGTCAATACAAAGCCTTCCTATCCAAAATCTACATTACTCTTATCTATTTGATTATTCTTCTCTGGATATATATATTTTTAAGATTTCATTTATTTATTCATGAGACACACAGACAGAGAGGCAGAGACATAGGCAGAGGGAGAAGCAGGTTCCCTGCAGGGAGACTGATGTGGAACTCAATCTTCTGACCCCAGGATTATGCCCTGAGCCAAAAGATGCTCAACCGCTGAGCCACCCAGTCGTTCCCTTCTTTGGATATTTTTATTACTCGAGTATGTCATAAACTTTGGAGTGGAACCTTCTGCCTCCTTTTTGTGCTATAACATTAGGAATAAATGGTCAATGAGGAGTAGATTGCCATGTTTCTTTGCATTTTCAACACACATCCCCCAACCCAGAAAATCACTATTAGGCACTTGAATTGCTTTAAGACTCTCAGTTGGGCTGCTTGCCTTCAGCCTTTGTACTTATCGTTGAATGATACCAAACTGTTGGATTGTTTGATTCCTGCCCCAAAACTTAACATTGATACTCCAAAATCAATGTATTCTAGAATTTTCAAGAATGTAGAAACTCTAAAATCTAATGCCAAAGCTAATTGTTTTCTTTATCTTTCCTTCTTCACCCCAACCTCCTCTAAAATGTGTACATCCTTTAATCCACTAATCTAACTGCCTAAAATCTATCCTTCAAGAAAAACCTAGAAGCAAATAACTATATGCATTAGTTTAGTCACTGCAGTAACAGTTATAAAACTTGGACACTAGCCAAATGCCTTAAAATAGAATGTGTAGATAAATTATAATAAATCAGCTGAGAGACTAAAGAGCAGAAATGCAAAATGAAAATCAATAAGATCATGTTAAAAATAGGGAACATACTTCTTATAAGCGCAATAAAATTTTATCTATATTATGATTATATACATAAACATAAAAATATAGAAAACAGAAAACCAATGTATTTTGTTATGTATTTTTATTTATATTGCTTTTGTAAAACATTGGGGTCAGGACACATCAAATACAGAATTCTACATCTTCTCTGTCTCCATCTCTGAAGTTATGTAATGCATGTAATGAGCTTCATCGTTTAGAAGGATGACGCAGAGTTTCTAGAAGGTCTTAAATTACCATAAGTTTCATTATGATCGTCTTAAAAGGGGCATACACAGAGAATTTCAGTAAAAGTTGTAATACAACAGAATTTCTGGATAACCATCAGTTAAGTTCAATTAATCAAAATACCCACTGGTTCATTCCAGGTTTTACCTTGTATTGTGTACTAGGATAACTAAGAACAGATGGGTTTTGTTGTCACATTCTTTGTTACAAGGTTTGTATACAATTACAGACCATATTACTCAGGCCTTCAGAACTGAATGGGAATCGAGCAGCTGAAGTCCAGGCCATTCCTTTGAAAAGGAATGTCTTCCAGCTATTTTTCTTTCTTTCTGGTTACATTGAATTTTCATATGGATCTAACTACGGATAAATAAAAGCCAGAATAGCTCCATGACTGACTTATTCTCATTTCAAAATTAAAAAAAAAAAAATCCAGGACCTGATCAGTTAATATTAATGTGCTTAAAGATTTTGCATGTCTACTAAATAATAGTACAACCTAATAGGGGACAATTTAAACCCAGACTCCTTGGGCTCATTTATCATCTTTTTCTGTAAACCTATAATAGTTCTTTTGGAACAGAGGAAGAAGATAAATGGATCCTTGAGAAACAAATATTTACAAACCTTTTGAAAATGCTTTTTAAGTAGGAAAGGAAATATTCCATTATCTATGCTGATCGTATGAGAATTCACTACACGGGATCAAGTAGAGTGTGCGCTGTTCAACCTCATAATCATTTGCAAATAAAATCGACCAAATTCCAGATTTCAAACTTATAAATGAAATTCCAAATCCCAGTCATCTTTTTACATAATTGTAAAGGGGATTCTGATTGTCTATTCTCATATGGATTATCTAATATATGGATCATCTGCTGGTACCTTTATTGGTTTACTGTTGTGCATGCCCCATTACCTGACCCTCGAAAAAAAAACAAATAGGAGGTAAAATGCAAAAAACATCAATGGTATATTCCAATCCCTGAGTTTTCACATGATTACAGTACACACTAACCATTAATATCCTTTTTTGTTTTAACTAAAATAAGAAATATTTCTGCTATAAAAGTGAGAAATTATTTGGAAAACTGAGTAACACAAACAATAGCCTCAATTTTTTATTTCACTTTGCCTATATAGAAAAATTCATAAGGAAACACATCAGCATTTTGGCCACAGCTAGCCAAGATGAAAATTTTATGTGTCATTTAATCAGACATGACAGAGATAACAGAGAACCCTTATATAAGGGTTATATAAAAGCAATTTGAATTGCTTCAAATGGTATGAAAATGGTAAATTCTAATTCTAGGCTTCTTATATAAGTGCCTCCATTTAAAAAAGAATATATAAACATGTAAAGCATGGATTATTCAGCATCATATACATATATACATGTATATATATGTAAAATATTATGCTTTGTTGTTACTGTTTTCTTGGTCCTTACTACATAATTCTTCATTCTTCATCTTCATCACAGAGATTATGATGAGACCTGTGAAAGTCTCAAAAACCTAACAAAATGTATAAGGAAAGAACGAACTACTGTGTAGGATTTACTTTCATCAACTGTCCAGTCCCAACACTTCAAATGTTATACACACACACACACACACACACACACACACAGACTTCTCAATGTTCTCGAGA
Source organism: Canis aureus (assembly GCF_053574225.1). Lineage (NCBI taxonomy): Eukaryota > Metazoa > Chordata > Mammalia > Carnivora > Canidae > Canis > Canis aureus. The sequence continues at coordinate 9,413,271 of NC_135624.1, read as the reverse complement.
TTGGTTATGGGCATTTTAGAAAAATAGTTTAAGAATACTGCATTGAGGTAATTTATCAGGATCATCTGTGACTTAAACATAACCCTTAGTATGTTACTTTTTTCTATATCATTTTTTTCTTTGTTATTATTTTTAATATGGTAAACATGTCCAAAGGCTGTTAATATGTTTCCCCAACCCAAAAGTGAATGATAAAGATAAGCTACTAATTTGAAATTTAAACACTTGAATAAGCCAGAAGGGGGATAAAACAGAAACTATAAGGGAACACAATGGAAATGAAATTGCTCAGACTGTGCATAGGGTAAAGCACTCTGACATATGCCACATCACTGAATGAAGTAAAAGTATGTGTCAAGCCACCTTGGGGATTGTGTCACTACTGGTTTGGTACATCATTTCTCTTCCCCATACCAACTACCTACTACTAAATGTAAGAAACTTTATTCATCGTATTCGAAATATAACCTCTTAGAGACAGGAGAAACAGTGTTCTGAACTGAGGCCTTCACACATCTCATATTAAATATGCTTATTTTTCACAGTAAGGTTTATGGATATATCTTACTTTCTATTAATGTGTTAAGTTTGTGAGACAATACCAACCCTCATATATGGAACTTAAGAAACAAAACAGGATCATAGGGGAGGAGAGAAGAAAATAAAACAAGATGAAATCAAAGAGACAAGCCAAAAGAGTCTCTTAATCATAGGAAACAAACAGAGGGTTGCTGATGGGAGGTGGTTTGGGGGATGAGGTATGAGGGGCATAAAGGAGGGCACATGTGATGAACACTGGGTATTATATAAGACTGATGAGTTGCTGACCTCTGCCTCTGAAACCAATAATACATTATGTGTTAAGTAATTGAATTTAAATAATTTTTTTTAAACTTTAAAAAAACCCTAAGCTAAATCTCACAAGCTTTGAGAAAATAGGTTTTTACTGACGTCAATGACTACAAATTTTATGTTCAATATAGGCTTTTGATTCATGACCAGTAAATTGAAATTTTAATGTTAAAAGAATAATCAGGGGCACCTACGTGGCACAGTTGGTTAAGCATCCCACTCTTGGTTTTGGCTCAGGTAGTGATCTCAGGGTCGTGCGATTGAGCCCTGCATTTGGCTCTGCGCTCAGCGCCAAGTCTGCTTGGGACTCTCTCTTCCTCTCCTCACCTCTTTTTCTCTCTCTCTAAAATAAATAAATCTTAAAAAAAAAAAAAAAAGAATAATCACACTTAGATTGAATACTTTCTTGAAAAGGTATACGTAAGAGGCTTTCAATAAGTTTTTCTTTCTGATGCGTAAGAGTTCCCGGGGGGGGGGGGGGGGGGGCTTGTATCACCTAAAATTGTCTAAAGTTTTCAAAAACATACTTTCTCAAAAAAAGTGAACAAAAGGCCCAGATTAACCTCCAAAGCTCCTTTTTTAATGTTGTATGACACTCCTCTCCTGACAGTTCATTCTGTATTATATATAGAGTTGCATCTGGTTCAAAACTGACTAATCTTTGCCAGGTGTTTATGTGCCAGATCTATTAAAAGGCATTTTCACCTACATGATCACATCTCTTTTTTAAATCAGTCTATCTTATTTTTTTCTGATTTTATAATAAAATGTCCCCTGGATATGTCTGTGCACATATTTTTAAAACAGCTTTGCTGATGTAAAATCAATATATAAAAAGTGACAGATATTTAATGTATGTAATTTGATGAGTTTGGATGTATGCATACACCTGTGGAAACCATCACAATCAAGATGACAGACATATCAATCGCCTCCAGAAATTCCTTATGTTGCATTCATTACTGGATTCTTCCATTTTGCAGCAAAATCCTTTCCACTGATAAAATGAGATTACGAAGAGTCCCCCAAACCTGGTCCAAACATTGGATTTGTCAATTGCAGTCACCCTAAACAAGGTCTCTAAAATGTGGTCAATTATGCTTGCCCTATATGAAATAGAAATTAAATTAAGAGTATATAAAATGCCTAACAAGTATTATGTGTTATGCCTATTATATTAGGTAGACTCTCAAAAGTTTTCCTCCCTTCTCCAGAAGTAATAGGTAAGACACATTTATATTTATCATAACTTCATATCACTGACTCTCAAGGATATACTGAAGAAAGGAAGTGGTTTTGTATGTCCCTCCCATTAAGTTTAACTCTGTATGTAACACTTAAAGCAAGCATGCCAAGAACTAAATCTATCCACTTACCTACTAGAAAATCTATATCATGACAATACTTAATGTCTGTTTTCTTTTCTTTTTGAAGAGAAATCTTTCAAATATTTGCCAATTTGGGGTGTATTGTAGTTAAACACTAAAATCAGAAGAAATCAACTACTTAGAAATAGTCATAAACTTAAAATTGATTTTTAAATAGAAATTTAAAAAGGTAACAGTACACTCTAGAAAATGATGGAATCATCAAATCCCACTTGGGAGTTTGAAATAAGTATATGTACTACATATAGAGTTTATTCTGGAGTTATTAATAACAATGTTATAACAGAACATTGCATTTCCAATCTCTCTATTAAACCAATCTTGACAACAGGACACACAAAGAGAATGAAATTTGATCCTTTTTTTTTTTTTTTTTTTTTTTTTGCACACCAGTTGAGTTTGGACACGTTGGATAGCATTTTTTCCCACTGAGCCAGTCTGCTTGGTAGAAGATATGAAAAGATCGCCTGCTAGCTAGCCAAGCACTTGGAGAAGCTTCCATACCCTTCAGGAAGCATGAGCTTCCCTTGATAGAAGAAATAATGCTACTTTGTATGGGAATTCAGTCACAGCACATCTGACTATGTCATCTTTGAAATCACAGAACTGTTTTGAAAAGAAGGACCCCAAAAAGTTGCAGTTATCAGCACAGAAGATAGAAACAGGAATAAAACTGAACTTTGGAAAAAAGATGCAGAGCACAGAGACGTTTGTAAAAGTTACAGAAAAAGCTCCAGGTTGCCTGAAAGCATAATGTTTGGTAACCTATTATTATCAATTAAGATAGAGGAAAAACTCTTTCTTAGAGATCCTTAGTATTTGTCAGCTGCCTTCACTTGATTTGATGCCAAAGTGATTTTTTTTCCCTAAAGCATAAAAACAGTCTTGATACATACCTTAGTTCCCTAAGCAATGAGATGCACACAATAACATAACCCTTTGCCTTTGCCATAAGAATAACATACACATATATTAGATTGCAATACAATTTTCTAAGATTTGAGGGATAACAGGCACTGCTGGTCTTTGTTTAAATTAATAATTTCTTATTTAATAATAAAAATGTCCATGCATGTATAGTTGTAAAAAAACATATTTTATATCAGCATTAATTATTTCTTCAAATAGATCATTGACCCAATCATGAAATCATCACATTCCTTCACTACATAACTTGTTTATAACTTAGTATAAAGGACAATGGCTTATGCGTCTTTCTGTTTGTGGCACTTAGAATTACATCACATACTGAAGTGGCAAAGAAAACAGATCCAGGTACTGAAAGATCTGAAGCTTATACAATTGGGGGTGGGGGTCCTCTGTAAGAGAATACAAAATTGAAATACAAATGCGTATGAAAGTAAATATTTATTTAGAAAGAGAAATCTTATAAACCGCAAATGTTAAAAATATACAATTATTTTTCCAGCTCAACTTCTCCTTTCCGTGATCCCAATTATGCCTGCCACTGTTTCAAAGTATGACAGAGAGAAAGTTAAAGAGGAATGATTTAGCAGTCTTAATCAATTATAGTTAAAATAACTTGGTTTTGAAATTTTCATAAAAAACATTAGACCACCTGAACACACTGCTTGAGCCCTTGAGCCCCTTACAAAGCTTTAAAAAGGGCCTGAGCTAGCCAGGGTCCTTATACCTTGAGCTTGTCTAGATTCCATAAGAGTTGACTGCTACTGGTAATATAACAATGGTAATGAGGACTTTCATTGATAGATACCAATGAAATGCTTTTAGAATTGACCTTAGAGACTCAAAATACTCTACGGGCCATCTAAAACATGGAATCACCCAAGAATCTACTCCTGCTTTGCCCCTTAACTCCTTATTCCCCATCACTCTCTCTACCTTCCAAATATCTATTAAATAATAAATCTAGCAAGTGATTATCCAGGCAAACCCTTACTTGCTTTCTTCCAGAGACAAGTAGGTATCTACCCTACAATGAAGGCGATCCTATTTTGAACAGTTCTAACGGCTCTACTGATGCTGAACCCAAATCTGCCCTTGGTATGTAGAATGCAGACCCAGAATGCCCTTGGAAATGATTTCTTCTGAGCTACAGAGAAAGCTAATTCCTTTTCTACCTGAGTTCCTCAATTATCTGAATAGAGTTCTCCAATGAAACCTATAATTTTCTTTTCCTATTAAATATCTCCAATTCTTTCAGCTACTGCCTGGCTGTTAACCATCCTCCAGACAGTTGAGTTTTAAGAAGAGCAAGAACATTGAATAGAATACCCTAAACTTGACCGACCAGGACAAAGCATAGCAGGACTCCTCATTAAATACTGAACATTGTGGAATCATTCCAGACTCCCAGTAAAGATGCACAATTAACTGAAATATCTCTGAAATTTTAATTTTGGTAGCATATACGGTTCCCTCTTCTTGTTCTGTATTTCTACAGTTGCCTTTTTTTTAACCAAAATTCAGGATGTTATCACATGTCACCATCAGTTTTAGAAATCATCCCAGCCTGCATCGTTCTGAAAGCTGATGCTTCCATTAAGAGACACAGTGAAACCCATTAAAAGAAATAATTCAAAAATTTGGGGCATGTATTAAGTCTGTTCCTCTCCATCTTCAGCACTTGAGTCTGTTTCTAGAAGACCAGGGATATATTTTTATTGGTTCATGTACCATTCCCAGCAGTTTAGGCAGGAGAGGCACTGGTAGAGATTAGTATGAAACCCCAAGATATATTATTCCACAGGTACAGTTTTCATATCCAGAAAAATAAACAATGTTTATTTTTTAAAAAGATTTATTTATTTATTCAGAGAAAGCGAAAGAGAGGCAGAGACACAGGCAGAGAGAGAAGCAGGCTCCATGCGGGGAGCCCGACGTGGGATTCGATCCCGGGTCTCCAAGATCACACCCTGGGCTGCAGGCGGCGCTAAACCGCTGCGCCACCGGGGGTGCCCATAAATAATGTTTATAAATTTTTTTTAATTTTTATTTATTTATGATAGTCACAGAGAGAGAGAGAGAGAGGCAGAGACATAGGCAGAGGGAGAAGCAGGCTCCATGCACCGGGAGCCCGATGTGGGATTCGATCCTGGGTCTCCAGAATCGCGCCCTGGGCCAAAGGCAGGCGCCAAACCGCAGCGCCACCCAGGGATCCCCATAAATAACTTTTATTTATAACAATGACTCTGAATTGGTTGTTTCCCTCTCAAATAGAATCAACACAACTGCAACTGATAAAGAGAAAACAAGTCCTTTGAGGAGGGAGGTGTTTAAGGGATTTTTGTTGTGAGTTTGAAGTAAATATAAGATAGAATAAGAAGAACTTCTATTTCTCCATAAGGAATTCTTCAGACTTTTCCGTGTGGCTTTCTGTGTATCTGACTTTCTTTAGGTCTCCTGGAACAACTGTGCTTCCTAATCCTTAGGTAATGTCTAAGAGAATATGACAATACCTGCTCCCACCTCTTAACCTCTTTAGGCTGAATCTGAATGAATGATTCAACATAGATCGTCAAGTTGACTTTCTCAAAGGAGATTTTGACATTATAATAAATATATGTGGCAGAAAGGTTAAGTTACCACTTAAATATGAAACAGATTTCTTTATAATCTGCATATTCATGAAAACAGACAATAAGGTATCATTAAGTATGGAGATGTCTTCAAAGAGTACTCTCAACTCATCTATTCCTATCCGAGAAGATGTTTATTTGAAATCTTCAGAAGCATAAAATTCTTCATGCATCCATAGGTTGGAGGTTTTCTCCCATGTTCTCCGTGAGCAGAGGAATTCATCTACTGACAATGGCAAATGCCTGGGCCATTTCACTATGCCATCTCCAGTTGAAAAACCAGTAAAGAAATTCTTCCCCCAAACACCTAATGAATCTTTTGCCTGGAATACAAGAGTGTAATGCTTCAAAATGGTCCCAATGTTTACTGGTCCCAAAGAGCTCCCAAGCATCTCTACAGGGTTCTGAGGTCACACACATCCATTTATATTAAGCAGTGATGCATGTTTTGCAAAACAGAATTAAAGTGGAATTAACATGGCTTCAAACCTAAAAAATTCACAGCTGGTACTCCAACTGTACTGATAATGGTCAGTAACAAAATTTCCAAGGATTAGATTACCACTTCATCTAATCAGTTACAAGTACCCATTCAGAGGAAAAAAAAAAAGATATATATATATATATATATATATATATATATATATATATATGTATATGTATATGTATATGTATATATGTATATACATAAAATGAGGACATATCAATTGTGTTAATGTCACATATACTCATATATTATAATAGAAACTACCTCCCATAATATTGACAGTATTATGTAATTATAATGGGATTGATTATTCCCCATTTGTTGAAAATATTCATTTAAATATCACATAAATAAACAATGTGTCTGAAAAATCCTAAGGCATTGAACTGAGGTTCCTGAATCCACTATCTCTCCTAGAATAAAAGCCTTATGAGGGTGTGGCCTGTGTCTGCCTTAGTAATATGTTAGCCCTAGAATCTAACTCCATTTCTGACACATTTCTCCTCAAAACTTTGTTAAATAAAATCTAATGGTTCCCAGGGTGTTCTTCTGGCAACCAAACTCTTCAGAAGGGTAATAGCTTTCAGTTGGTCTGTTGGGGCTTGGGGTGATTAACAGTCTCCAGGAGATAACTGTCCCCTCACCCTTAAAAGTGGGTCCCAACAATTTACAAGGAAAGATTAATTTTCTTGCTCCTCAACAATAGCAACAAGTTTTGTACTCCAGGCAATTTTTGACTAACAGATCATTTAAGGATCCCAACAGTCACTCTCAGTCACATGACCCTATTTGGTTTTCTGCATACACTTATCTCAATCTAAAATTACGTTGTGCACAACTGAATCACTGTTTTTATTGCCTGTTGCCCACCTTCAGGATATAAACTCTAGGAGAGCAGAGAACTTACCTTCCTAGGGCACTACTGACCTCTATTCATAGAACAGTGCCTATAAGACTCAGAGAAAGATCACAATATATATTTGTTGATAGAATAAACAAAATTGTAGAAAAGAAATGATACAGAATTTCTTAATTAGCAGCCTCCATCATTTGTAAGACACAACGGTAACTTATTCAGAAGAAGAAAAATTCTAACATTAAATGGATTTATTCATTTTTAAAGCAAGCTATGTTCTGACTTGAGGAATATCAAAATACAAATTCTAAAATCAAGAAATATATTTTGGCTTTGTCTTCTTAAACCTACTCAAAGACTTATATAGTTGTTAGAGTTTCTCATCAACGTGGATTAGAAAATGCCATCCTACTATGTGATAAATCCCATGACTCACAGGAAATAAACCACATTAGTTGCTCTGGACAAGTTTCTGAGTGATGACCGCTCAACTTCTCTTGAGCTTTTTAAAACACTGAAATTACCTACTGGCCTCAAAGGTTTTTAGATTAGCATAGTCACATCACCCCATTTCACAGATGAGAATGAATTAAGACACAGAAGTTCAGGGATTGTTCTTAAGGTTACCTAAAAGGCTAGAGAAGTCTTTCACTGCCACATCTCCTTCATCGTGATTCTCAATGACTCTTTCCACTTTTCTAAGAAAAAACTCTTTGTACAAAGCATGGTATGTAAGAGGAGCTCAATATATGGCAATTTCCTTTCTTCCTAGATTTATATTTGCTGGGAATAAATAAACAAAAAACCTAAATTTCCAAATACTGTAACAGATCTTAAGTTAACCCTGTGGTCCTTTAAGATCCCCTTTGTAACATCTGTTGTTAGTGAAAAGTTGTGCTGGGAAAAACCAATATATCTCAAATGAGAATTTACACTGAAATGTTATTATTGGTTTTGGAAAATAAATAAAGGCGCAGGGGTGGGGGTAGGGATGGGAGAGAGACAGACAGACAGAAACAGAAAGAGAAAATGACCCAGAATGTGAATGAAAGAGATGTCAACCATTCAGTAACTCAGCAGGTACCTCAAGCTCTAGATTTCATTTTAGCCCACTTTGCAGAGTTCAACTCTGATCTAACTACTAGCATGATTTTTGGGCGTCTGTTTGCAGATGCAGTAGAGTTATCAATCCGAACAGACACACAATCCGGGTCCAATGTCACTTCTCCTCATTATGTTAATAGTTAATACATGCAAATGAAAACACTCTAGCAATTTGATTTCTTTGAAGATAGTTTGCATATTGTCTTAGCCATAATGACTGTACACTTCTCTCAGCCTCCATTTATGCAAGGGTAGTTTAGTTCATTTTTATCAGCTCAAGTTCATTTTGGCTGCTATTGGAATGTATGTGCATGTTTCTTTTTTACCTTTTGCCTAATTACCATTCAGGTACCATAAGCAGATTTTTCATGCTATTGGTGTTTTTCTTAATTAAGAAACAAATGAATTCTCCCTAGCAAAAAAGATGGAACAACAGAATAAGATGCCAGGGGCTGATGTTCTGTTTCTTAATTGAAGTAGTTCTATTGTTCAGTGTCGGTAGTGAGAGGGCAGAAATGTCATAAGTGTAGAATGTTAATAGTACAAAAATAACATAAAACTACTTTTAAAAATAAAGAAGGGACACAAAAAAATGCTGTAAGAGCCTTGAAAACACAGATTTTTATCCACATATTAATTCTGACAGTAACAGAGTAGCTTAATTTACAAATCCCTCATACTTAGAAAGCCTGAGGTTCTAACCTCAGTCCTGAGAGATATGCCTGGCCCTCTCTGCTTGTCTAGTTAACTGTACCCTACTTATTATTTGCTCTTCATCAATTAAGGAGACACCCAGGGGAACATTTTCTTTAATTTGTGAATAAACTATTTCTCCTTTAATTTACATTCTTCTTTTTCTTCCCACAGTACATTTCAATGTCCTATCAACATATTCAGTAAGTGTTACTACAATAATAAAATAAGATGCATGCAAGTTCATACACACTCCTATTCCATTTTTTCCTAGGGTGATGAAAACTTCAAGGAATCAAGATTTTAGAAAGAAGTTGAGTCTTTTACTCACTTCCATACTGATGGGCACAATTCTGGACTACAGAATAACAAGAGATTACATTTTTTTTTTTTTGCTCTAATAAAAGTATGGGATATATATTCCCTCTCTCATAGGTTTATCCTTTTTTCAGATTACTAAAGTCCCACTTTATTATTATTATTTAACTTAAATATTTTTAAAACATGAAAACCCATGACTGACCTTTAGAATAAGTTAAGAAAGATAAAATAAAATTAAATAAGAAACATAAAGTAATCTATTTTGCCAATGGGGAAAGAACATTATTTAAAAAATTACTCTGGGTATCTATTTCTAAATTACTGAGTTTCTATTGATATTGATAACATTATACTTGCCATCATTCAGATGTCTGAGTTATGTATAGGATATATCTAAGAATCAAATAAAGAAATTTTAAGTTATATAAGTAATATATATGTGAATGAAATATTTCCTTCTGTAGTTGCTTCTTAAGTGGAAAAAAAGATCATAATCTATTTGCTTTATCATAAATATTACTATGTACAGGCAAAATGACCCTTTATTTATTAAAATCTAATATTTTATAGTAACATAGAATATCATGAAAAAAATACCTTCAGGTTGCTCTGATAGCATAATTCATGTTTGCTGAAAAGGAAATAAATAATTTTAATTTGAGATGATTTTTAAAACATTCTATCAAAGTACAGAAAATATTTTATGAAGTCATTCCAATGAATGTCAGTAGGACAATTTGAAGAGAGTTCTTTATAGAAAAGAAGATCTATAAGAATAATATACATAACACGCAAAGTTGCATATATATCCATACAAGAAAAGATCATGTGTATAACCATTATAAAATGGATAATCCATATTTTTGTGAAAGTCCTAAGATAAATTTCAAGGAGCTTTACTAATACAAAATATGAAATCCTATGAAATTGTCAAAGGAGTTCTTAAGGTGATTGCCTTTCATTTTAATTTTAAACAAAACTGAACCATAACCAAAAACAGATTTACATGTCTGTTTTCTCTACACTGTGATATATTAGAAGAGGTTCTACTTTAGTCTATTTAGTAGTCACTCATGTAATAATAAAATGTGCCATGATATTCAGTTATTAAGTTGGTTTTCATCAGGCAAACTATGAAATAAGACCTAGAGGCAAAATCTTTTTTTTTCCTCACTTTCTTAAGCTTCTGTAATATTAGCATGACTGGGAAAAAGGAGAAAGGCAAAGAATTTGGAGCTTTGAGATTTACATATTCTATATATATAGGGAAGTATAGACCAGCATGAATATAATTTTTCTTAAGACTATTTCCAGAAACTACTGAAATTTTATTATTTCTTCAAATTCTTCAAGTAGAGTCTACAAATGTTCATTATCAACCTTAACCCAGTGGCAAAATGTTTAGACAAAACATTTTCCTACCGTTGCAGCAGCCTGAAGCTGTTGTTCTTCCCCACCCCCAACCCCCTGTCTCTGAGTTGCTAGCATGGTGTCCCTGCCAAATTCTTGGCGTTGGAAGAGAGAGGGAAGAGGCCATACCATAACGTGTTGATAATGAGGAGATAGAAATAGCAAACCAGCTGGATTGTCCTAATAAAGTATGTCTGGGATTTAGAGACATAACAACTATGAGTTCAGGTCATCCAAATGCATTTTAACCAATTGGTTCTTCAATGACCTTTTCAGATACTCCACTCAGGTTCTTTCTAAATGAAGTTTTGTGTATTAACTCCAGAACTGTCTGGAGGGTGAAGAAAGAAAACCTTACCACTCACATTTTCTAGTAATATTATGATACTCAAGGTACTTCATGTTATTTAATACCAGAAAATTAGACAAAATGGTCTGTAACAGATTTCATAAATTTTAAAAACATTTACTGGTTTATAGCTATATATGTGTGATAAATAGATTACATTTTACTACCAATATATTTTATGCGGCATTTCCCAGTGAAGCTTGAAACATTTTCTTCCTTCAGAAGAAAACTTAAAAAACTATTTTAGAGCTGTCAGAGCAAAAAAATTCAATTATTTAAGATATTCAACAAGATCTATCTTTTTATTCCAAGTAAGAACATGATTTACAAAAAGAAAATACTGCATTTAAATATTCACCTATTAAGATATGCAAACCAAAGACCTTCAAGTTTATATTTTAGATGCCTGGGGATATTTTTTCCTATAAGAGAACAATTTATTTTCATGATTTGACCTCAAAAATGCCAATAATAAAAAAATGTTTTACTAGCATATGTCTGGTACTGTTATAAACTCTTAGCATGCATTAATTGATAAAATGCAAATTAACCCATTGTAACAGTTTCTTTAGTTACCTCTTTTCAATAAATAGAGGAAACTACGTCACAGGACAAGTAACTTGCTCAAGGACATGTAACAAGGAAGTAGCAGAGCTGGCATTGGAACCCTGATACAAGCCTCCAAAGTTCTTAATCAAAATACCATAAACACCCCCCTCTCTAATGAGTGGCTGGATACATCAATCCACTTCTAAATAAGAAGGTTAATATGTGGCTTTCTGCCTTACATCCTTTCAAGTACTATTCCACAGGCAGCTATTTCATTGTCTCAAAGTTAATAGGTAAGTTTACCTACACTCTCATTTTCAAGTAGATTAGCTTGGAAAGTTATTTTTTAGAATTTTCAGTCCTATAGGCTAACACAGTTCCACAGGGTGGCTGTGGAGAAGTGGCCTGCCATTTGATCAGGATACACTGCATGTAGTCTTCCACCTGATTTTGAAAATGGATCCTAATAACAAAATTAATAACATTATTAATAAAATAATTCTAATGACTTTTCGCTTTAGAAATCAGTCATTTTAGAAATGTTGTATGATCTTACAGGCAGAGGTAGTTTTAACCAGATCATCTTCAATAACTTCTACTGGGCCTTGCTCTGAGCCTATTTTTAGTACCAACCACTAACTTTATCATCATGAAAACCACTTGTGGCTTTTCAACACTTGATGGCTGGGACATCAGCAGGCCACAGGGAAGCAGGGGGCTGGATCCACTTTGGGTCTGTTTTCCTCTGATACTTCTCTAGATCTTTAGGAACAGAATTCTTGATGACAAGAAGCCTCAAGAAGCCAAATCAAAAAAAATTTTTTTTCCAAACAAATTCTCTGACTTGCATACAGTCATTGCATAAAGCCACTGATTAGATGAATTTATCTCCTTTTGACCATGCATCCTGGTAGTACCACTGTCCAAACTAAGAATGTAAAATATAAAAATACAATAAAATCTTCAGGTCTCCCTAGGTTTTTTCGGAATTCATAAGAATAAAATGAATGAAACTGATCTTTTGGTCATATGCGCTAACAAGGCGGAGAATAGTAGAAGACTCTAACAGGTAAAAACAAACTTAGAAGGATGTATTAACTTTTCTAGGCTTTAGGTTCCTTCAAATAAGAAAAACAAATATTTCTTTTGTGTTCAAATTATAATTTCTTTCAACTGTATATGTTACTTCTATTCCAACTTTATGCCCACCTTTTTGAAATTATTTGACAAAAATTCAACATCGTTTATTTCTTTTTCCTTTCTATAATAATTATCAGAGGAAATTTATGGTGGCATTTATGAATTAAGACCTTCGTGTATGTTTTCAAGGCATCCTTAAATCCAACTGAAACTTGAAGATTTAGCCTATACCATGAACTGGTTCAGCTCCTGCTTTTGCTGCTGTTGCTGCTTCCTACAATAATACATGTGACAGCTTGGAAGATTCTCAAGGACGCAGAATCATTAATAAGGTGCAAAAAGAAGCAATGTATGTGGTCCAGAACCAAAATACATCTGCATATAATAATCTGGAGAAAAATAATAGGCATTTTAATATCATTCCAAACGTGAAACACTGAATATGGGTTAAAAATGAACAGTTCTAAGCAGAGCAGGACAAAATTTCTGAACTCAGAAAAACAATGTCATGGGGATAAACTTCTTTTTGTGAAACAGAGCCTATAATAGTACATCAAATTTTAAAGAATAGATCTTTTATCTAAAACCAAAGTATCATACACTATTAATCTGAGGTTAATAACATAGCCATGACCTATGCTGAGAAGAGAGAAATACTATACTTTAAAAGGAAATGTATTTAGAATCTTTTTCTCTGTGCTCTCCTTCTCTAAAGTAAAACAGAGCTTAATCTTCACTGGAGTGCTCACTTTTGGTATATTCTCATATTAAGCTTAATAAGAACTATAGAAAAATTTATCATTATAGCCATTCTCCCTCACAGTAATGTCTGAATTAGACAGATATTGAAACATTGTATCAAATATTTTTATCCATTTCCTATTCTTTCTTCCCAACCCCCAACAGTATCTCTACCCTCCCAATTACATAACTGAGGGGAACATGAACCATTTAATACTTAATTATAGTGGCAATATACACTTGATTCCCTCTCCCTCTTCCCCATAAAGGATTTATTAGTACCAGTACTGGTAGTGGCTTTCACTGGTAGTGAAAATCATATATGCATCTTCCAATGGATACCTTTTACTCTTGTGTTAATTTTCATTAATGACATTAATTTATAACTGGTTAAAATTCTAGTTGGTTAAAAAAGTAAAAACTATCAAAAGGCACACAGTGGAAAGGGAATCCATGCCCTACTCCAAACTCCCAGTCCCAATTCCCAAAGAAAAGCATCATTAATAATTTCTCATAATTTTCAGATGTTTTCATGACAAAATACAAATATATATATCTATCCATTCATTCTTTCATTTTTAACAAGTAAGGAGACACCAATACTGACTGATTGATTGGTTTTATTTATTATTGTTTTTTATTTCATAAGTCTTTGAGATGCTTCCATATCAACATGGACACATCTGGCCCCATCCTTTATAATACATAAACTACAATGATGGTTATACCATAATTTTACTTAACCTATTCCCTATCAATGGACATTTAAGTAATTCCTAATGTTTGCTGTTACAAACTATGCTGTAGCCAGCATACACATGAGAGTTTCCATGGAATATGTGAAATCACTGGGTCCAAGAGTATATGTACAATTGTAATTGCTATGAAGTGCCACATTGTCTTTCAAAGAGGTTGCAACAATTGGCAATCCTAGTAAAAATTACTCTGCCCACTTACTATTGAAAGTAAATTTATCCTTCTAGATATTCAGTTATAAAAGTAGGCTAATGCATATGAATGAATGGAAACCTACTACCAAAGACAATCTCACAAGCACAAACAGATTCAATTAAAAAGATATTGTTCTGTTCATTTATTTTTCCATGTGTTGTCTCGCCTCAATAAAATATTTCTACTCAACTATTGAAAGCACTGAGTGATGGTTTTAGTGTCCATGTCAATGCTGTTATTAAATCTACATCTAAAAGTTAGAGGGTAGCACAGAAGGACTAAAGTTGAATGTGAGATAACAATAATTGTTAAATTTAGCAAAATGAAAGGCGACTAAAACCCACTGTCAGCTCACAGGCTTCTTGTCCTCACCTATTACCAAATGACAATTAGATACAGCCATGTAATTATCAAGCACATTCAAAATACACTAAGCAGGCTCTATTTTTCAAAATCTGCACTGACCATCAATTACCTAAAGGATACATTCAAGTTCTTTAACATGGCACACAAAAACCCTTTAAAAATGTGGTTCCAAGTTAGCTTTCAAGCTGCATTCTCTGCCCTTCTTTTCCATGTAGACACATCTTTGATCACAATTCTTCACTGGACCTTGAAATTATCATCTTCTTCAATGCCCTTCTGCTATCTGCCAAGCTGTTGATTTCAGCCAAGATGAAATTCCCCTCATCATTACTGGATCTCCTGCTCATCCTTCAAGATCCAGATTATGAAAGACTTCATTCTAGAGGCTTCTCCGAACTTGCCTGGGCATTTTGGTGCCACAACACCTCGTACTTCCATCTATTGTGAATATATCGTAGTGTACAGCAATCATGACTTTCTCCTTCCTTATCTAGTGTGCTACCAGAGGGGAAAGACTACAGTTTATTCACTTTCGTATTCTCCCTTCTCCAGGGTTTAACACAGTACAAAAACTGATACTTGATATATGTCCATTTAATGACTGCTAAGTGAAAAACAGGAGTTAATTTAAAGCATGTGGGTAACTTTTTTTTTTTTTTCTTGGGTAGAACAACTGCAAAACCAGCTTTGCTAAAAGATACGCCACGGGAAATGATGTGGATTTTTACAAACTGTCCATTCATTCATTCAGCCAATATTCTTTGAGCGTTTGCGATACGCCAGGTAATCTTCTAGCAACTGGAGATGCATAAGGAAACATAACCAGATCCCACAGCCATTGAGTTTAGAATCTAGTGATAAATTATCTATTAAACAGATAAACATACCAACAAATAAAGGAGATAATTTCAGATAACCATTGGTGTAATGAAAATAAAAGGGTAATGGGCTAGAGAGCAAACTAGGCATGTAGGGGGGCCAGAAAACTCTCCATAAGGGGTTAAGGAAGGCCTTCCTGAAGAGTTACATGTGAAGGAAGTGCAGGGTGATAAGAAGGAGTCAGCAATATAAAAAATCTAGGGAAATAACACCGCAGGAAGAAAAGCAGCTTGGCACGTTCAAGGAAGAGAAAGAAGACCAGTAAAAACAGAATGTGGTAAATGCAGGTGATTGGGGGGATCAGTCAGGACAAGGATTGGGAAGGGAACTGGCACATGATGATGGTATATTTGGTAATCAGATGAGACAGGAAGGCAAGGAACGGAACAGGGAAGATGTGGGAGGTCATAACAAAAAGTTCAAGAATTAATTGCAAAGGACATCCACTGGCGAAGGATTTAGAGCATAAAAGTGATAGACCTGATTTTATATTTTTGAAAAAAATCACTTGACAAATAAAAATACAACTCCTATTTATATGGTTATATTTTAAAATGTAACTAGTGATCATCTGACACACATACAGAAATTCTTTAGAGTGGTCTTAAAAGTTTTGATAAGCCCATCTAAAGTGAAGCCCCTTGAATATTTCATGAAAACCCCTTCCCAGAAAAATTCTTTAATACTCTAATTTTGCATAAAATGTATGGATATTCATAAACTCCTCAAAGCCTATGGATCCTAGGTTTGAAAGCCTTGAATTAATATATAATAATTATTTTTCTTTCTAGGATAATAAGAACAATGTGCAGCTAACATTTATTTCACCTCTTGTAATACCTAAGAGATAGAGAGCACTGGTACTAGATCTTCCTTGGTAACATCCTATACCTAAAATCTTATTGTTTTTTCTTCGAAACAAAAACTTCCAAACCAACAGTGAAAAAACATCAAAGTGAATGTCAGACTAATCAGTCTAGCCACTGCATCTTCAAACTCCTACTCTTCCTTAAATGAGATTCCTGAAGCTATAGGACTAATCACGAAATTGCAGTCTAGCTGACCAAATAGCTGATTGTTACTTTCCATTTATAAGAACTGCTGATATTAATTATTTTTATGACCTGACATTGTTTTCATTTGTCACCTCCAATTTTCCTCAATGTATAATTAGATATTTTCCAAATGCAGCTTATGCCTAGGCAAAAGGAAGTGTGCAATTCAAAGCCACATAGAATAACAGAAACAAAAAACTGAAGGAATAAAGGCGTTGAGAAGGAAGTTTTAGATAAACTATGATATCGTCTGTGTGGGTGTGTGAGTAGAAAAGCAAGTTAATAAACTTTAGAGAGCCTCATGGATACTCAAGGGAAAAAGAAAATCTCCCTACATAGTATCAAACCAATTTGCATTTGTCAACTGTTACACTTCTTAAAATGAAAGATTTACCTGAATGGTTAAAAAAATGTATTAGAGACTTACACACCAATCATACAAGAAAAATCCACTTGTGTTCTCTTTTCCCTGATGTAGTAAGTGTTAACCATTACTATTAGTAGTAAGTAATACTACTGGATTCATATTAGTGATGTGACGACCATCAGAACAGGTTCACTAAGGGTGTGATGCTTCTGCCTGAAATATCTTTTCTATAAAAAATCTTTGTAAGTGTACCTATAATGATTCCTCACTGTTTCTAAGAAAGGTGATAGAGAGATAGATAGATAGATAGATAGATAGATAGATAGATAGATAGATAGATGATAGATAGATATTCATTCAATATGAATGTATGTAGAAAAGTCCAAGTCATTTTCTTACAGCACCTTTCCAGGAAGTATTACTAATCACTGCTGAAATGGCCATCAGCCCCCCTTCTCTGATCACTTACTATGAGTACCACTTCAGGTTTTGGCACACGTGCTTCATACAGTATTCCACTTGTACTATCAGCAATACAGCACCTTGCAGAATTCATCTTGCTGATATTAAGCCCACAGTATTAGCTGAGACCCAACTGTCCTCTGGAGATCTGACCCTTAAAACTCAGAGAAAAGTGATACATCCTAAAGGATTTCTAGAGACTATCAAATTGTCCTAAATCTAAATTCAAATCCAAGCTGTCCAAATTCCAATACTGTAACACTTGTACTAATTTTCGTGGCCAACACTGGAAAAGATTTTACTCTGAAACTACCCACTCTAATTCCCTTCCTTCTTTTCTTTCCTTTTCTTTTTCCCTTTCTTTTTTAATTTCTTCTTTTCTTTCTTTCCTCCTGTACTTCTTTCTTTCCTTTCTTCCCTTCCTTGTTTCATCTAAGAATATTTAACCTAATTATTAATTATGCTCTAACAGAAAAGTGATCTATAATTTTGTTCTGTGCTAGCCATATAAACTAGCTAGCATATGTTTTTAAGGCCATTTTAATAGCCATCAAGAATTCGGGGTTGTCCATGATTAAAACACGCAGACACATCCTAATAATCCCCTCACCAGCAAGATTAGAATTCAGAAACTATAGCACAACCAAGCAGTTATCATGAACCTATAAAATATAAAGGTCTACCAATGTGCCAGCCAACGTTTCCCAAACTCTGACATGTCTAAATTGTGTAACAGAATATTTTTTCATGTAAGCTTCTCATAATCTGTAATAACAAAACACTTGGAACTGATAACTCTAGGTTAATTTACATTGTAATTTTACCTCAGGAAACCTATGGCCCTCCATAAACTTTATTTTTTAAATATTAAGCTCAGCCAGTTTATGTTATTATTTTTAGAACAGTTTACCTTATAAGATCATAATTACAAGAAATATGTAAAAAGTCATTATATATTGCAAACTACCATATAAAATATGACATAATCATTAAATAAACATATGCTCTTGCCCTTTATGACACAAAGAATATAAGAACATTAAATCAAATAAAACAGGAAGGTAGTCACATATTTCTGTTTGTAGATTGAATCTTCATGCCTTTAAGTGACTATCAAATGTTAGGGCCTGGACCTAAAAAAGAAAGAATGAAATATTAATAACGTCCCACCTTGTGGGAGCTCGGCATTACTTGACACTACACAGAAACCGACCTTTTTGTCCTTCAGGCTTTGCCTACCAGGCCCCATCTTCTATCGCAAAAGCCAAATCATCTGATCCCAAACTAACTGTCAACTGCCTGTGATGGTGGGGAAGCCAGACATCAATCAATCAGGTTTTATCAGACGCGCTCTTCGTTTCTCTGTTGTGCTCATCTTATCATCTGACCCAGTTGTAGCCCTGACTTCAGAAGCTTAAGCAACTTGATGACAAAATATGCGCCTGTTTGTCCAAGATGCACACTGTTAAGAAGTGGGATGATATTTTTAGCAGCTACCTAATATATTTGCAAATGAACTCTTGCATATTTCAGATTCACACATGTCCCATCTTGGTCAGTTTCCCCTGTACAATGAGTCTGTTCTTGGCTGTGGGAGACCCAATATCCAAAATATGCAAGTCCTTAGGTATGGGTCAAATGTCATTGGAAAATGTGGTCATTTTGAGGACAATGGAGGCAGAAAGGCTATCAAAAGGAGAATTTGGGGATGTCACTTCAAGAAGAGAAAGAAGACCTAATTGATAAATGTGCACAATACAAATTCAGACAATTTTATCCCAAATAAAAATAACTCAGAAAATTAAAAGCCTTCTTATCTATTTATATGGAGTCTCAGAGGGGAAAAAAATGTTTAAACCTTCTGTGCTGTTGCCAAACCCATGTGAGCTGGCCCACTGCTCTAATGACATGCTATAGAATACACAACATAGGTAAGGAAATGATCGTGACATAAATTATGAATTAGAAACTTCAAAATTCTAAATAAATACCTGTTACATAATTTTAACACAAAGCTGAGAATAGCAAATTATACAGGTATTTTGCAGCTGAAAGTAATCTATGCTAGCACAAGTAACTGTCTATTTGCTTAACTTGTCTTTTTTATTCCTCAAGAAGCGATTACATTTTTAGATTTTTCCTAAAATCAAAACAACTTCCATAACAAATAAAAGATTTTCACTAATAGGCAATGCGATCAATATGCCATCCATCTCTCAAAACCTTCACTGAACTATATTTTGTAAAGGTTTTTAAAGCAGTACAAAATTTACCACAGAATTAATCCACATAAATACATACTTTAATATAAGCATGGGCTGTAAAAACCACAAAGTGTTACAGTGATATATTTTGACATGGAAGAGAATACACACCATGAAAATAATTTGTACATAATGAGAAACACATCATTCCCAAAGATTCCCACTGAATTCATAGGGGTTTATTAAAAAAACAAGTGCCTTTGAACTTCTCAGCTCACACAGTAAGCAAGAAGGCTTACCAGTACATGCATGGCATTTTACATTTTGTAAGCACTAGATATGAGAAATAAGCAAGCTTCTACTTGCAACATGAAAAAAATTTTCCTTTTACATAGCTATTGGAGGAAATAAAAAGATTTTAAAATTTTCTTGAATACCAAATATGCTAAAATTAATCTGTGACACAAATTTTTGTCACTGAATTATGAATAATCCGATCTTGTCATTGAATTGTCTGAAAACCTTTAAAACTACTCTTCCAAAATGAGGTAATCTAAATGTAGTAAAAGAGGGAAATGGACAACATTGAGTGCATTTAATTATCCTTCACTATTATTATTTATTATTTTCATTATTTTAAAAACTACTTAATAGTATATGGTGTTTAGCTACTTTTTGTATAAACTTAGAGGAATGTGGCCCTCAGCTGGACTTGAAGACTTGCCAATTCACTATTTTTAATCTTCTAATCCCCAGTTCATTACAGGCTCACAACAACTTTAGAATATACCAAAGCAGAGCAAATTCAAGTCTTTGTTAAAGGGGACACCATCACTCTATATTGCAAAGGAACATATAATAAGAAAATTTAAAGTTAAAAGTTCTAGGTTAATAGTCAATGAAGGACAAATATTTGCCTATAACTCTAAATTTTGTAATTAATTCTTCAACTGATTAAACAGTTTGCAAATCTTATACTAAGAATTTTAGAGATTATGGCTGAAAAATCCATGTCAAATAACTCACACTTAATAAGAAATTTTTCACTGGCAATGTTGTATTTCAACCGGTTGAAAATTCTCTTTTACTGTGTCTAAGAGATGCTCACCAATTTTCTAAATGTAGATTAGAGTAACTTATATCCTCAAAAGAATTTGTCTTTCTGAGAAGGAAATCAACTGAAAAGTAACATTAAATATATCTTCAATTAAATTCTCCTTTAAAGATAATTTTCAGATATATTTTAAAATTTAAACAAAAATTTTAAAATGTTTTGTCTACACAAAAGTGAGGTGCTATAAACCTTCAGGTAGGCCACTAAAATTATACATATTTGTGACAGCCTACATATAAACTATTATATCATACCTACCTTTGTAATAGCTATTTGTAATAAATCTGACATTACCATATGCCAAATCATGTACAAGAAATCTCAGACTAACACTATTCAACAACTTCTAGCAATTCAAAGGGGAACACTTTCACAAATAAAACAAAACAAAACAAAACAAAAAAACGAAGCAGTCAATGGCAGATGCCCAGATGAAATGTTCTATTTAATATTAGATATCATACTACTGCCTCTAATGAACATACTCCTTGTATTACATCTATGGGAATATTACCAGAAATATTAAATGATAATTAGCATTGCCTTGCAGACTATACAAAGAGTTGAATTCTGGCTGTTATATGGACAATGCCTGGAACAAATAATGGCACCAGGCACTTGACATTTTTGCTTAAAGCCCCCAAAATCATGAGAGACATATACGGGTTCCCCTTACACAAACATATTTATTTATTCAGTGACTACAAGTTTAGTTAGTGCCTACTCTGGAGTATTGCAGGCACTGTTTCTAATATTTCTAAATCCAGTTTTATTCTTTATCATAATTTTTAAGAAAAATGAGATGAATTTCCAACATGTGATTTAGGGGGGAAAATGCTCATTTTCATTGATCACCGTATTTTGATAATATCAACAAAACAGCACATATTTTGTTTCCTGACTTTAGCAACTTATGATCTTTTATTATCTTTGCAAACATTTTTCAAAGACATCTATCCTATTAGCTTAGTGCTGTAGGATTTCCCTTACTAACAAAGAATATCTAGTATTAAAATATTCCCAGATAAATTTCTTCCTTAGAACTGAAAATCCATAGCAAAACTCTTGGTTTCAGACAGGCGACTGGTGATCTCACACCCATCCTGAGGCATAAGTAGTCCTCAAAAGTACTTTTTTAAGGTAGTGGACAGTATAGTAATGGACCAGGAAAGAAGGGATGAAAGAGAAAAAATAACAGGCTCTTATTTTAACATCTGAAATCTTGACCAAAACCAATCGACCTGGTAATTATCATATATTCATGTTTAGAAGTATTTGCCAAAGCACAAATTACTAAAGCTTTAAATAATCCTGACTAGACAATTCTTCTCTACCTTTTTGTCATCTCAAACAGACAGTCTGACAGTAATGGTATGACACCCTCTCAGACAAGCCTCTCGGCATTAATATTTAAATCTTACCTATCCCTTGTGATTGGAATTCAGCCTCTATTCGCAAACAAAAACTAAATCAATGTTCTTAGAGTTCAAACTAGATCCCTAAACAGTTTGCCACTCTCTATGCACAGATAAGATAAACTTTCTTTGACCCAAGAGATGAAGTTGCCATGACGATCAGAGAGTCCACTTTCTATATTGATATTTTGCTGATGTAACAACAAATAGAACCAGATCCTAGTGCCGATAATGGTGATTAATTAATACTAATATTGATCCCTACAAGCAAGAGACAAGGCTATTAACTTGAAGCCTGAAAAGTCAATTGTTACCTGTGGCAGAGATACTAGGAGCTGATTTGGAAGCATAATAAACAAATGTGCTATCTTTATGCTAATACCTTTAAAGAGATAGTTCTTTCTAGAATGCCAAATATTGCCATGTCTGAGCTTATTAATTTAATTGCATTTCAGCTTTTAAAAATGTAACCTTATTGAATGATAATACATACTTACCCTTTTATCTATGGTGGAAACACATTCTCTGGTGACTGAAGCAACGGACTTTTGCTGTTATTCATTTGGTGAGTGAATGAACTGATAATTTTACCCAGTGGCAGCTGTTGAATTAGGCAGGGTTTCAAAAATACCTGAAATGTCCTGCTAGTCCTTTGGAGCTAGGAAAGTAACAAAAACTCCTAGGGGACATGATTTGGAGCCTAAGAGCTCCAGAGTGACCATATACCTCCCGCTTTTTAGTCAAAAAAGATTGCATTAAAGAGGATTCCTGAAAAGTATATTTTATTCCCAGACACACCTAATTTTAGATACTTCACATGATTTAGCCAAAAACCAAAAACTTCCTCTCTATATATATCACTTTACTTAAAACTTGAATATACATTGCATTATTTTGAAGGAAAGTATCGGGCAAGTGTTTTCTTGAAATGTGAAAAATAAAGAATGTGGAATGAGTAAAATGGCTTTGTTTATTTAATATACTTTTTCAGCAAAAGTTACATATTGA